>NW_001509764.1:1734672-1857151 GCF_000149645.3 Aspergillus fischeri NRRL 181
GGCTGTCTTTGTCCATCCAGTAGCTGATGACTAGAAAAAGCAGTAGTAATCATTATGATCAAAATCCTGCAGCCATGTATCTCGAATATCTCCAGAGACTGCCTGGTAAATCAGACCAGGTGAAAGAGATGTCCCATCTGCACAAATACAGGCTATGGTAGTAATCCACTCCCTATTCCCATCTTGAAGTCGTTGTTGGCTTCCTCCCTTCTCATACCAGTGTTATGAGAAGATTCTTTTGCCTTTTGATAGTACTCTAATAAGAAAACCTTTCTCATCCATATTGTACATATCTCTTGGTTTAATGCCATATTCCTCAATCTTTCTCGCCATAAGCTCAAAGTATAAAGCGTACTTGTAGGCAGAATCAGCCCTTTTGCGTGAAGAATCAATCCCAGTAGTATAGTGAGAAACAAGCTTATCTTGATGTCTCTCTAGGAAGCGGTTTGGCCAACATTTTCCAGGCATAATTCCAGTAATTTCCTTTGCAAAATTTCGCAACATTGAATGAGATGGTGGCAGGCCACGCTCAGTGAGGTCATTAATCCATTTAATAAGCGTCTTCGACTGTTGGTTGTTGAGAATTCGTTGATTTTCGTACTGATCCTGACGAGACCCTTGTACACCGCGGTGGCGCCTTGACAATGTTGAAGGGCTAACCCCATGCTTTCTTGCAATTTTTGCATAATTTATTCTTTCTCCTAGTTCCAGGAATTTTATTTCTGCAAGAGCTGCCTCAATTGATTCCATATTGATGGTGTTGTGGTCGTTTAAAATCTATCTAAAAAGTCGGTGTATAGATGAAAATCAGGCGTCAGGTGATATCGGGCGTCAGGTGATTGGGTACGGTACATCACCTACTTCTATAGGCTATAGTTAGATGAAGTATGCTTGATAAGTAGCCTGCAACTTGTTTAATACTAATGTGATTAATATCAACCCTAAGAAAGCTACTGTGCTGTTAGTAGATAGAGTAGTTATAGAAGCAGATGTAGTCATTTGTTAGTGGTATCTAGTGAATAGTGATCATCACAGGCGCGGAAGTGTCTGTTCTCAAGGACCCCATTCACCGTGCTCATTACCCTGCTTTAGCTCAATGGTTATTAATTACTAAGGCTACACGTCCAATATCCAGACTCAATGTTGCTTGTCAGCTGTCTTAAATGCCGGTGAAGGCGAAATCTTAATGTAGTAACTAGTGCCTTCGTATATATTAAGCAGAACCATTCTCCCTCTCCTCAAGCCAGAGTCTGGTATCAATAACTAATCTGCGTGCGACCCCAATTTCTACCCCCTGCTTGACAAGAAGTCTGGGTCTCCCCCTTAAATTTGCCTAAGCTCAAGGCAGTTGTCCAATGCTATATCACGTGTATTCTTAATATTTTCCTTATAGCTGTCACTGTTCAGCCGTGATAGATGCTAATTAGAATATTCATCACTGATGCTTCAAGAGGTCCGGGAATGTCAACGTAATCAGCCTGGCTAGATATTGAACTTGCTTCAGCTCCCCAGGAGAAAGATATCAAAGGCTAAGATGACTGCGTTAGAAGGACATTAATGTTTATTAGTGGAAGCATGGTGGATCTAATTGTGAGGTTGTTAGGAGGTTTATTAGCTTTTGAGAGTTGCTGAC
The DNA here is from genome assembly GCF_000149645.3 of Aspergillus fischeri NRRL 181. Lineage (NCBI taxonomy): Eukaryota > Fungi > Ascomycota > Eurotiomycetes > Eurotiales > Aspergillaceae > Aspergillus > Aspergillus fischeri. Next base: position 1,736,306 of record NW_001509764.1, read on the forward strand.
ACTCTTCTGTATATAGTTGTTCACGCATATTGCTGGGAACATTATTATGAGTGTCTAAGATCCCGCCCTCTCCACGTATTTGACAAATGTTTTGAGCTTCAGGTTGATTACAGCAATCATCCATTTATGACAGATCTGCGATGCTTGTTCTTGATTTTGCATTCACAGAGGAGAATACCAGCAGCAGTCTGCAGTTTCAGCTTCGAAAAGTCATTGGTTGGACACATAGGAAGGTCCTCAAGCCAGCGCGAGGCGCTTTACCGCGACGTTTCGACATCACGTTCTTGCACGAGGTTTTACTTCGGCTAACCCCGATACAAGTGAGATGCAGGAGACGATCTGCAATGTTGCGGATGGCTAAGAGATCACACCAGTGGCGGGGCGCTTCAGCGTGGGGCATCGTGTTTTCACTAAAAGACTTGGATCATAAGGCGGATCACAAGGGGGCAATATACGATGGTAGTGAAAAGGATGGGGGATACTGTAGGGTACTGGCAAAGCTCTGTTCTATACTGGCCGTGACTGACATTGCCTTGCAGGTACTCTGGCTTATGCCAGGGATGACGCGACGCCTTGCGAATGTAAGGAGTAGCCATGCGGTTCTTGAGAGCAGCTGGGTAGTGTCTGGGGAACCAGCTCTCCTTAAGTAAATTTCATGGTGCTAGGGATATGCCATTCAGGGCGTTATCATTTCTTGTTAATTTCTTCTATTGGTATGATTTACCTACTAGAAAAGGAAAAGGTAGCTGATGGATGGAAAGCAAGGCAAGGTTATCTAAGCTATCGTTGTAATCAGCTATATATTCTAAATTCTAATAAACTTATAGTACCCATCCATGTATTGAGGCTAAGCTGCAACTCTGTAGTCTGTAGTATCAACATTAAGTATGAACACTTGTTTGGGCGACAGACATTTATTACCAGGCCAGAACCTGCCATTCCTACCTCACTTCCTAATGGATCCTTCTTCTGTAATCTGGTGCGTTTGGGTGAGTGACACTTGTATGGTGGTTCACCAAACTGCGTAGCATAGTATAAACCCTCTGCCGTTACTATTTATAGATACCATATCCTATTATCTTTTCTTTCCTCACGACATGACTCCTACCCAGCAGACAAAGTATCCACAAGCCTTAGCCTCAGCCAGAAATGCTCTGGTTGGTGTTGATCCCCGCCAAGCGAATACGAGCTCTCTTGGCACACTGTTTGGGTAGAGCCTCTTGCTTTAAAACACCCAAATTCCCCAAGTCTGGAACCACAAATAGATATTCCTCACTAATTTTCACACAATGTCCCCTACTCTTCCCCCCGAGCTCGTCTCGAATATCCTCAGTCATGTCGCCCCTCTCTGGCACTGGCGCCTCCGTGCCCTATGGAAAAATAACCGTGAACGGATCACGGCGGAGAACGACGTCCGCTGGTTTCTGAGGATTAGGGGTGTTTGTCGTGCGTCGGTCTTTATATCCTTCTTCTCTTATAAAAAGGCGTAGTAATGATCAATCCATCGATGTATGCTAACAAGACAGCAGGGATGTTTGATGAGTGCGTGATCGATCATATTTTGGCTGCGATCCGTAACGGGAAGTTTGATCCGGATTTACCGATTCGGCGCGGGCCAGGGACTCGGTCAATGAGGGAGTTTGTCGGGAGGTTATTCAAGAGTTTGATTCGTCATTGTGAGAATGGGGATGGGGTTGGGAGTGCGTACCCGATTGTTCGATCAACTGTGCAAGGTGTTGAGTTGAGTGTGAATTTCTTGTCCAACGAGGATTATTCGCCTACCGGCGGGAGTGGTTCTGGTACAGTAGGCGTGGGAGAATTACGGGAGATGCACACAGAGGCGATGGTCTCCATCGTTGTTGGGACTCTCGGCCCAGATTTGATGATTAGGCTTCTAGAAAACAGCCACGGGAATGGGAACGATCCAGAGGCCAACCTCAATGATGAGGAACAAGGGTGGCGCGTTGCTGCACTTATGGCAGCTGCGTACTTGGGCCGGATTGAAGATATAAAGAAAATTCTGGCACTCGGGGTAGCCGTGAAGCCAGACCCGGGGGATGGGTGGCTCCATCCGCCCGTCATGGCGGCGGCGTTGGCTGGACGGGTGGACGTACTTGAATTCCTGGTCACGCAGGGCGCGGATCTGCACAAACTGACTGTTGCCGACGGGGATAATGCGGTGCATTTTGCGGCTTTGGGCGGGCATGCCGGGGTTGTTGAGTGGTTGTTAGAGAAGGGAGTGGATGGGGACGTTGTGAATAAAAAGGGGGATACGCCGCTTCTGCGAGCAGCCGGGGCGGGATATGCGGATGTTGTGCGGGTTCTTCTTGCTGAGGAAGGGGTGAGGGCTAATACTCAGGATCGGCTGGGGAGGGCGCCTCTGATTTGGGCGGTTGAGAGAGGGTATGAGGATGTGGTGGAGGCGTTACTATCTTGTGAACGAGTGGATGTGAATATTGCAGATGGAGATGGGGATGCCAACCCAATAACGCCGTTGGTTCTGGCTGCTGCGACGGGGCATGAGAATATCTTCAGGTCTCTACTTGCGCATCCTAGAGTTCACATCTGGGTGCCTACAATCTTCAGACGAGTGATCACAGGCGGCAACGTCAATATCCTCAAAGCGATGATCGCCTTGACGATGGGCACGGAGCTGCAAAAGTATTTTCTGGATGGTAATGCACTCCTTCTCGCCGCAGAGCTCGGAACCGAAGAAGTTCTCCGATACCTACTTTCCTTTGGCGAAGTCGACATAAACTACCGTGACAACTCTGGAGCGACGTCAGGCATGACACTGCTCGACGCCGCCATCCTCTCCAACAGTGTCGGCCACGTCAACGCCATTCTTGAACATCCAGACCTAAACATGAGCCTCATCACGGCACCAGATAGAGCCCAACTATCGCCACTCCATATTGCAGCACAGCAGGACCCGCTGGATGCAGGTATCGTAGCTGCGCTGGTCGCGCACCCCGATATCGACGTGAATGCGCGAGACCTATACCAACGGACGCCGCTTGCGTACGCTGCTGTCGCCGGCCAGACGCAGATGGTTAACATCCTTGTTGCGCGGCAGGGTATAGATGTATCCCCCGTCGACCGTTGGGGAATGACACCACTGCACTACGCCGCTGAGAATGGACATCTGAATGTCGTGAGAATACTTCTTGATGCCCCCGGGACTAACGTATGGCACACGAGCATATACGATAAGACCCCGCTGGCGCTTGCGGCTGGAAGAGCATACCTTGATATCGTGAAGTTATTGCTGGATTCGAGGCAGGAGGTCCCCGGGGATGCAGTGTGGAAGGCTCTGAGCTCTGCGAGTAGTGCAAGGCCGAAGTTTCAGCTTGGGTTGGAGACTTTGCAGAGTCGTGGTGAGGGGATTTCAGTCAAGGATAGGTTACTGAGGGACACATATGCGCGGCGTTTGGAAGAGGTGCGTGAGATAATGTTATTATTCTGTGATCTTTTGGAGCGTGGAAGTTAGTGTGTTGGATTCTGTGTAGAGTATGGGTTATCACTGTATAATTAGTATACTAATTAAGGCTCATTGACCGGTTGGTTTGCATGTACATGGTCGATCATGGCTGAGGCGTCATTGATGCCTATGAGCTAAGACAAGCTCATATTGATAAAGATGGCGACCTTAATGCTATTGAGCCAGCCTGGCCACGGCTTAAATGGCGTACAACTTCTTGAGGGGCACCCCGTGATAAGAAGACAGGGAAAGGGACTTGGATGAAGGCATGGAATGATCTTCCGGAAGAGCATATTCAGCAGTGGATTGAGCGTCTTATACGCCACATGCAGGTTATAGAAGGTGGTAATGAATATCAAGATGGCGAAATGAGGATAATCATGATTGAAAGGGCCATCGAGCAAAGGATACTATCTCTTATAGGCAAGATATCGGAGATCTGGCCTGGGAAGATATTTTTTAGCTGTTTGAACAGCTCAGGTTACAGGTCAGGTGTACTCTTGAATAGCTTCAATATTCGATTCTTAGAGTTGAAATTAATCGAAGTCAGCTACCATATAAATTACTATGTAAGGCTGCCAAGCTTACTAGCACTCATGAATACGTACTGACCTCCCCGACTTATTCGAGATTGCATGTCACTGATCGGACCATCTTCTATAGACGCCACTTTAGCAGCACGCCTTGTTCTGGGATAGAGATGGAGACGGGCAAATCTTCCCTTGGGGCGTCTTTTTCGAGTTCCGAGAACTGGGCTTTAACATCCTCTTCTCCATCCTTGCCGTTCTCATCATCAATATCAACTTCTCCTACCCTACGCGACTGGCGTACAGCTGGCTTCCAGATCCGTTCTTTCGAGTATACGTCCGAAACAACCACAAAGCCAAGCACGGTTCCGACAGTGGCACCTACGATCCGGAAGGAAGATTCATTCCGCAGGCGTTTGAGAACCCTTTTTCCAAAAATGATCACAACAATGATGGCGCGTTGACAGTACGGGAACTGTTCGATCTGATGCACGGTCATCGCTGCGCGGCCGATCCATTTGGAGTAAGTAAATTCCAATGGCAGCAGGAGTCAGATCCCTGACCAGACACAGTGGGGCGCAGCTTTTTTCGAGTGGGGGACGACCTGGCTTCTGATTCAGAAGGATGGTAGAGTCTGCAAGGAAGATCTTCGGGGAGACTATGATTTAAATTCTTCACGTCTGTTGACGCCTGACCTAGATCGAAGTAGGGTTCTCTATTCTGGGTGATCAACGAAACTCAAGGACAGGCTGAAAGCAGGGATATCGGATAGGCGAGGGTTTATTGCAGCTCACAAAGGGCTGATTTCTCCCTCAGTGAATAGCGACAACACCGCGTCCATTCGCTCTTGTAATAATGCTGACAGTGAAGAGCTGACCGCGCCAGACTGGTTTCTGCTGAATGCCTATTGTCCATGTCTTTCGCAAGTTTGAACGAGAGAATGATAGTTAAAGAGATGAAGGTTATCCTCCTCGGCCACCTATATCATCCTTACAAGCAGCCGTAGCCACCTAGCTAGGCACCGTACCTGACACAATCTCGGCAGAATTTATGCCACTTGACTGAAAGTTCTTGGATATTTCTAGAGAAAAACGAACTGAGTTACGATTAAAATTCACAGGCCGTGAGGAGGATTCCCTATTGAGCTACTCTTTCACTATTCAATTCAGGAAAATTGAAGAAAACAAAGCCGTTGCCAGTCTATATCAATCCTCGACCTTTTCTAAGGTGCCTGGGTTATGCGCAACCTTTTTCCCGCGCTGATCATGGAACACGACCTTTTCACATTATCAGCACAATTCCTGACAAGGGAGAAAAGAACCAACCTTGGGAGGACGTTTCACTCCCTCCTGTTCAGCTTCTTCCTCCGTCCTGACGATCTTTTCAACCTTTATATTATGCCGTTAGCACATTCTTGGGATTCTGCAGCCTTGGATATGCTGGAGGTTGGTACCTCGCCTTCATGCCGGCCTCCACGGATTTTGGTGAAGACGTGGTCGCCGGGAGAAATGATTTGTCCGTGCTTATCGTGAACCTCGTCCATGTTGAAGCTATAGTTGAAAGCCGTATCGTTGTAGGATTTTCGAGCCACGGTCCATAGAGCTAATATACCCCACCGTTGGACAACCCCATGACATCAGTCGGTGCAACCAAACATTAGCTATACGCACCCCGTGGAACCAGCTTCGCCACCGCGCCCATTACAGAAGCAATACGTCAGGACGCTTACGTTTGTGGTCATATATCTTTTCTTAAAAGTATGACGGTAGAGTCAGTGATTCCGCTGACTGGGCCATCACGAGGTAACGATAACGATCCGAGGACACGGTGTCTCAGCACAGCTTAGGTTTTACAGTCGCTATACAACACCATCTCGTGTCCAAGTCGGATCAGAATGTGGGCCGTGCGCAAGAGTCAGTCAAGCACGTATGCAAAGTTTAAAGGGGTTCTGTGGCTGATAGGGAGGATTTGAAAGCAGTACCTGGCTAGTAGCTATTGTATGAATAAGAATACATCTATAGCAGTGTGTCAAAATTGTTCAATTGATCAACTCTACTAATTGATTCCAAATTATCGAGCATACCCTTTACCGCGGCAGCAGGGTCCAAACATCGATCTCCTATAGGTATGATCCTTTAAGATGGGAACAGCTCGCCGTTTCCTATGAATAGGCTGAAGCGGCAAAATCACGCGAGCAGCCTGTAGGGAACAAAGAGACCTATACCTTGTCGTATGACAACAATGTGGTTGGTTCCACATAGTCCACGGACATTATTCGCGTTGGCAGGGTGATAATTTTGGCATTTTGTCTAGGCGTTAGAGTAAGTTGAGTAGCTAATCGTATTCCACATTTCTGGTGATTTAAATAGCTACAAATGCCAGTTTTAGAGGCAAAGTATCCCGGAGGCTCTCTGAGTTTGGAAGAGTATATATTTGCCTAATGTAGAGACCGGTTATTGTCTTCAACCTCTGGCATAGTAAGGTACCACAGCTATAGCAATACTGAAAACCTACCAAGACCTCTGCTTGACCATGGAATGGGTGTAACAGCAGCTCACTGACCATTCCATCCAATCTTTCACTGGAGATAAGCTAAACATCCGAGAGGAAAAACCATGCCGGTCGTTATGTTGTTCTATATAGGATCCCCTGAGCAAAAACCTGTTATGGCCGTAACAACGCACTTGGTAGTAATCTAGAGTACGTTGTCACTTTAAACGAGAAATAATCTATAGATAGATTCTGAGCTGGGAGTGGTTTTTCTTAGTTTCTCTTAGCTGTTTGAGGCGCTCGAACAGTGCTATTATCAGCATTACAGATTAGGGATTAACTCATACCCCGACCCAGCTAATCATAACCGACGGCTATGCTGGTACTGCAGAGACCGCTCGCCGCAGTAATAATAACCTAGGCAGATGCCAGCAGTTGGCCATTTGGTGAGAAGGATATACACTAATCCCAACCCGAGTGGCCCTTCAACGTCTGGCAAAGCTCACCAGTGATGGGATCCCACAGCTTGATGGATCGGTCGCTAGAGGCGGATGCTAGCAGCTGACTGTTTGAGAAAGATTACTAGGAGATGGAGTTCCATATGTGGTATAGATGACTACGTACGTTAACCTAAGCTACCAGTCGCTGATAGGCTTGCTGGAGATTTACAAAAAGGAAATTGTCACACAGTAGCACCACATAAAGCTAATGGGCAACAGCTAAGAACGTGACATAGTTAAGGATCCAGGTCATCAGATTACCAAAATGGGTGAAGGTGTATCGGCAGACAATGACTCTGGATCAGGACCAGGAATTATATACACTAATCTCGCGAAGCGCGTAATTAGGAGACTCTCTTCTATATTCCAGTCTCATCACCTGCCACCTCGTTGATCGAACCCCTGAATCCATCTTCTTAAGCTCCTGCCATGAGGTGCCGTCAACAAAAATGCAACTAGTTCCTCGAGCGAGGACAGGTCAGACAGCGTTTTTAGAGCGCAGGGGGTAACCGAGAAACGAGTATCATCAGGTTTGTATTGACTGTTGCTGTCAACCTGTTGCTGGATCCATTGCACCGCCGATTTGTAGCCTGCAAATCATAATGTAAGATCTTGGTGTTAGCGTAAAGGAAGATGCAAGGATGGCAGAGAGGCAAACAGGGAAATAAGGATATCCACTTACTCTCAATGTCGGTGGGGTATGGATTGGCCTGACCAGAGTCTCCGTTGCGGTGCTCTGCAAATCACTTGTCGTAGCCCTAGTAGTTTTGGCAGTCAAAGCGCGAGACAACGTCGACGTACATATTAGAGTTTCTCAAAATTTGTCTGGATGGTCAATATTCACCTTACATCGTGTGATATCTTACTTGAGCAAAGCTCCATTGTTCCACTGGGCCTCTGTCTAACTCTGGAAGCCGCAAGGAGGGCGCGCAAACACGGGACACGACCCAGTCCTGCTTGAGGACACCAAAGTCGGGAGAGTCATAGGTCTTGCCGTCGACAGAAAGGTAGCTGTGGGTGTTCATATTCTCTCTGCAAAAAGTTGCTTAGCGGATCTTGTTCGAGGGATCTAGAGCCTGAGACTTACATTTCCAGCATGGAGATGGCGAGGTCAATGGTGTTTCCGCCAGATTGAAGAATTCCCTGCTTACGAGCTCCCAGACTAGACACGGTGTATGAGCCACGAATCAGCACATGTGTCGAGCGGGGCATCTGATGCTGGCGCCGCCAGTGCTACCGTCACGAAGATGGCTGTAATGCGGGGATCAGTAACTTAATCTTGGGAAGCAAATAATTCAACCGAGTGAAAGTGGCGGGCGGAGGAGAGAATCTAGGTGGCCTGGTGTGTCACCAGAACTTGCAGTTCGAGGAGTTAGCTGATCGAGAAACGAACAACGAGGTTTTACATGCATGGCATGCCGGTGTTGGGGGTTTTGTGATGAGCCTTCCTCAGAGAATTCAGAGCCTTCCTACTGTATGATCAGCCGAGTTGCCAGACCTGGAGATTCCAGTGACTTAGCATCCTCAAGCCCAGATCATGGCTACTACTTACTGGACAGGCACTGCCTCCCCACTTCCGTGTCAGAATGTCTTTGAAGCCCCCATTTTTCCCAGAGTGCATCCAATGCCATCATGTCATAGCGTGGATGCTACGCTGGCCTGCAAACTTCCATAAACCCATGGGATCATCTACATGGGAAACGGCCCGCGTCGAGAGGCGAAATGATGCCGCTTATTCGCAGGTACAAAGTAATGACAATTTAGGTATCGAGCCAAGATTTTCACGTGCGCACGAGATTTATATTCCGTCTTTCCTCAGAAATTAAGGACGATGTCCCCGGAACGGTACCCCGGAATCCCCTACATCCTATCATGTATCAGGGGTTGGAGAATCGCGTGGGATCGTGTGTAACCATGTCAGAGGGAGACATGCTGCCGTTGAGGTAGACGCTAGATATACAATGCACGACATTCAGGGGATAAACATGTCCAAGGCTGTTTCCGAAATCTTCATGGGGATAGCTCCATAAAGATAGTCTCAGAGTGAAACAATCTTTGCCCAATCGGTCACGGAGGTACGAGACGGAGACGCGAGCTATGGTCCGCTTCGGCTGCATTGCTCGCCATTAAACTTCTTGTTCGGTCCAAGGGTGACCCACATCTATGCACAAAGCAGCTTCACGCCAGTGGATTCAATGTGGATTCAATGAGGCAGTTAGACCCTTCCCCTTAACCAGCCCGTCGGCGTGCGCTAGTGACGTTCCACACCAACAACATGCAGAGCGACAGCCGGGACCGTCGGCTATTACAGGTTTGTTTCATGGGATGTTCCGACAGGAGATTATATCAGAAAAAAAAAAAAAATATGAGAAAAAAAATAGCATATTTTGAAAAAGTATAAATTGAGGTCCTTATGGCTTCGAATAGAGCGTTATCCCACTCAACAGCCTCCAGTCTCCCAGACAATCCCCCCGATCACTTTCTTCTCTATCCTTGATTAAAAATATGCGCCCATTGTCGTCTGCCGCTCTCCTATCCGCGATAGGAGCTGTCGCGGCGCAGGTTGGTCCTTGGGGCCAGTGTGGTGGGCAGTCATATACGGGTGGAACCTCCTGTGTATCTGGATGGGCATGCGTGTTTTTGAATGATTGGTATAGCCAGTGCCAGCCTGGTGCGGAATATACTCCCCCTCTGTGCGGTAGAAATGATAATCCTAACATATTTCAAGCTACCACGACGTCAACATCAGTCTCAGCGACTGCACCTCCTAGTAGCACGTCTTCCTCGACAGCATCCGTGTCATCCTCCACTTCATCGACACCTATCCCAACTAGCAGTGGCTCTTTTGTCAAGGCAGAAGGGCTCAAATTTAACATTGACGGCGAGACAAAGTACTTTGCCGGCACGAATGCCTACTGGCTGCCGTTCCTCACCAACAATGCAGATGTTGACTCTGTTTTTGATCACCTGCAGCAGACAGGCTTAAAGATCCTGCGGACCTGGGGTTTTAATGATGTGAATTCCGTTCCGAACCCCGGAACCGTATATTTCCAGCTTCATGACCCATCAACCAGCACCACGACCATCAACACTGGCGCAGACGGTCTCCAAAGGCTCGACTACGTGGTATCTGCGGCGGAGAAGCACGGAATAAAGTTACTTATCCCATTAGTCAATAATTGGGACGACTACGGCGGCATGAATGCGTACATCAAAGCGTATGGCGGCAGCAAGACAGAATGGTACACCAACTCCAAGATCCAGAGCGTGTATCAGGCATATATAAAGGCGGTAGTTTCCCGCTACCGGGACTCTCCTGCTATTATGGCTTGGGAGTTATCAAATGAAGCTCGTTGCCAAGGGTGCAGTACTGATGTTATTTACAACTGGGCCACCAAAACCAGTGCATACATCAAGTCTCTTGATCCAAATCACATGGTTGCCACAGGTGAAGGTACGCTAGTACTCCCCTCTCACGTACCTGATGCCACGCAGGCGACTAACTCCGGTATAGAGGGCATGGGGTTGACCGTCGACTCGGATGGTTCCTACCCCTACTCCACCTACGAGGGTAGCGACTTTGAAAAGAACCTTGCCATTCCTCACATAGATTTTGGAGTATTCCACCTGTATACCGCTGATTGTGAGTACTGTTCCACTCTCGTCTTCACTGTACTCTGTGTCAATTGACGCATTGTAATAGGGGGCATCACAGACAACAGCTGGGGCAACAGATGGGTGACATCCCACGCAAAGCTTTGTGAGGCTGCCGGAAAGCCATGCCTGTTCGAGGAATATGGCCTTAAAGATGACCATTGCTCGGCCGCGGTCGTCTGGCAAAAGACCTCTTTGACTACTGCCGGAATGGCTGCCGACTTGTTCTGGCAGTACGGGCAGACACTGTCGACCGGTCAATCACCCAATGATCGCTACACCATTTACTACGGCACCAGTGACTGGCAATGTGCTGTAATTGATCATGTCAGCCGAATCTAGCAGACAGAAGCTCAGAGGAGACGATCGATCTCGTGCTGTCACAGGAGCTGTGCGTAAGGAATGGCTCTGGACCCATCGGGTCCTCATCGTCTCACCTTGAACCGCTGCTTCCATCTTTTGGGTATGTACGTCTTTCCTGAGCCTGGCAAGAAATGATAAATCCCAGTAGAACTGGGTTTATGTAGATAAAGTACATACTTTTCTCTTCCACCACCCTTCTTGGAAGGATTTCGGGATTTAATTCTATGGAGGTCTTTTGCCAAAAGATACTTGGTGATATAACCATATTTAGTTCTGTGACTCTCCGCGATTACCTTTGTATTAAAAGGTGACTTTCTACTCTGCTGGGTAATGATTACCTTCCTTAACTAGACATACTCTCAAGTGCTTATCAAATATTAAGTTAGTGGGAGGGCCCCACCAAGTGGCGTAGGAGTTTGACTTAAAGTCCTTCGTTAACCAGTCAATCAACACCTACCAGATGTGTGATCGTTTTAAGCAACCCTACACTGGATAACCCACACATATTCTGCTCATGAAACACTAGTGGATGAACTTTTTGATTCAGGACTGTAATATAATATACAGAAGCGCCTTGCAGCAGCCTCTCACCGGGGATAGAACATAATTCCTCTCATTCTATCCACAGCGCAATCCAAAAGGGGTTGTCCTATTCTCAATTTTGTGCCCCTCGAGATCTCAGAGAGCTAACTCAATGCTCAATGCCCCGTTGTTGATCGATTCCGAGACCCCGTGTTCCCAATATGCCGTTCATGTGGTCCCCCTGAAGCATCAACACGACGTGCTGCTGCTATATTTGCCGTGTCCGATGCATGATGTGAGCCCTCTTCTTCCTGTTGCTTCGAGAGGATGGCGTTCTCGTAGTCGTCAACTGGCTCGTCGTCCCGGGTCACGCCGTGTACCTTCTTAGGTTGAAGGGGCGGGGAAGCAGTCGGTTTTGAAGGCATTGCGTCAAATGGAGAGTATTAGCGAGTATTAGTGATGAGTTGTATCTTATGCAGTGAGGTTCTTGTAGAAAAAGATTAGCACGGATGGAAGTAGACGGTTTGCTTTATACATATATGCTGCTTCATGTAGTGACCCTAGGATGACGTGCTGTCTGGTCTCCACATAACTGGTCATGTTTCAATTTTCAAGGAAGAAGGAAGCAGCCTGGACTAGTATTGTACAATCATAAGCTATACATAGCAGTAATAGCAAGTTACTAGGAAGGACTATGATTGAGCCAGAGTTCCCTGTATCCATTGTGGCGAGCCAAGCCGGCTGCGGATTGCCAATCACAACACTGATTCATCCCCAGAGACCCCGTATATCAATTCAGTGTGACACGGTACCCCAGAGGGGCGTATTTTCGTCATACCTATGTCAACCAAACGGTTACATTCGCTCTTTGGATGAGAGAAGTTAATAGATAATCAATTATATAATTACTGGAAGGTTGTCTAGGGACTTTGAATGACTGTAGCAAAGGCTAGTTATAAGAATATTGGATGAGATAATCCAAAATGCAGTGCACAGTATAATATTCTTATAACTGGTAGATGTATAACTAGTAATCTCTATATCCCTGGCAGACTAAAATAACAGGTCATCACGATATGGCATAGAATATAGCATAAAGCACAGTTAATACTAAGCCCTAAACTTAATACTAGCTAACTTTCGCGACTGCATCATGGGCCTAGTAAACTTTGAGTCACTTCCGCACTCATGCTTGTCTGAACTCCTTTATTTTCTAATTACTTAGGAATGTCTTCAGAGGAGAGCTGCTATACACCACTAGTGCTACAGGGTACTTATCACCAAAGCCCTTGGCATTACTTGTGCAGCAAGTCCGCCAGTCTACTGTGATGTAGATCATAAGTCACTGACTTATTATATTATAGTACCTGTTGACAAAGTTATGGTGTCAAGCAACCATCTAGGAATAGCCAAGCCCATAGCATGTCGCTCTATAAGTTGTATTCTGCATCCAGCGTCTAGGGCAGCATTTGGTTATCGTTGGTCCACCTGCTGCCGTTCTTCAGGAAGAACGGAGCAAAGGAGCTACGCGAGCACGAAACGAGGGGAGGTGCTGCTGACAAACGAAGCGATATCAGGAACACCCTGTCCTCAGATGAACATTGTTTTGCCAACCAAAGACGTCAACATTCTGTGGCCACCAGAACACCGGCTTTGGCACCTAGACGCTCTCCTCAAACATGTCTCAGCAAAATTAGCTTCATATTCTCGGTCCTCAGGGGCATGACTGTCAATAAATACGCATCCGAAGCGGCCTACGAGGACACAAATGGCTGATTTAGTGCGTTTGTGTTTAGCTGGCGATCCCTCGTGCAGAGCCGCCTAGTCTCCTATGATCCCTTTGTCTCGGAACTCCTCTCTGGGATCCGCTCATGCTGATCCGAACTCAATCGACCTCGGTTCAGGACGGATTGGAGAAAATGCATTCCATTCTTAGTCAGCGTATTGTTAGAGGGATATGCATTAACAAGGCCCTCTGGAAGCAGAGACGCAGATAGACCAGCAATATCTCTGATAACCCAACGGTAAACGTCACCTATTTCTCTCTATCGTGCACATTCCGTTGGCAAATAGGATGGCCAAAGACTACGCAGCAGTGTCAGGTTGACTGTGCTGAACACCTACGCCACCTACTTCTGTAGGCTATACTCTGTTCGTGCTTCGTAAGCCAACCTCTCAGTCCAATACAGGCGGACGGAGTCTGCTTGGTGAGCAGCCTGCAAGCCTCCCTCAAGACGTCATGATATGCGGTGGTATCAGCTCACAGCGAGTTCGCGAACTTAGGACATGCATAGGTCTGGCGGAGATTCATTGAGGAATTGGCTATTTGCAACAGCCCCATCGATGCAGTCATCTCAGAAAAGTAAAGATAGGTCTGATATTCACAGTCTGCAACGTATCCTAGTACTCATCTCAAATTACTCTTGTCAAGCTTTGGTAGAAATACAACACCGAGCTCCGATATCACCGAGCACAACCCCGAGGTTTCGGATAAAACGCATCAACGAAAGGCTCGACTTTTCGAAGGAAAATTGACCTGACTGAGACATAATAGTGCACACTGGCGATACGCAGACTGTTGTTTCCCTACGTTCCACGACAGCGGCAGGGTTATCCTAACGTCGAGAATCCCGAGTCGGCCTTTTCGGAGATACTGTGAGAAGATAATGGACGGGAGAAGCTCACCACAAGGGTTCCCTCTACTCACACCAGCTGATTTCGACTACAAGAAGGGCTTGCGGCTTCCTCAAGACAGTTGAATTGAACTTTTGGACGCATATCCTCGCTCACCATCCAGTTGCTATCTATTATCACCATCCACAAAGAGGCAGCCACCCGGGAACATGACTGCTGAAAAACTTCGCATTACCATCGTTGGCTCCGGCTTGGCAGGGCTAGCTGCGGCCAGGATCCTTCGTGAGCATCACAATGTCACCGTCTACGAGCGCGGTGGTCCGGATACGGCCACCGGTGGACAGGGTATCTGTCTGTTCTCTAACGGAGTCAAGATCCTTCAAACCATGGGATTTGATCGTTATCGTGCCGGTGGTGTCCCATGTTACGGTTACCGGCTGTTTGACAAAAATGGCAATCAACTGCAGGACTTCCCAATTGACTTCAAGGGGCGGTATGGAGCTGATACCCTCAGTATGAAGCGGTCTGATTTCCGTGACGAGCTTGTTCGACTTGCTACTGCCCCATCGGATGAGCTCGGTATCCAGGGCAACCCGGCGCAGATGGTGTTCAATACAAGTGTGATTGACATCGACCCCGAGAAGGCTACTGTGACGCTGACAGACGGATCGGTTGTGGAAGCAGATGTAGTCATTGGTTAGTGGTGTCTAGCGATTATCACGGGCGCGGAAGTGTCTGACATTGAAATATAGTTGCTGATGGCGTGCATTCACGTCTCCGTCGCCGGATTGTTGGCACTGACAGTTATCAGGCCAAGAAGAATGGATTGACTTGCTACCGAATTGCCGCCTCCGCTGAGGCCGTTAAAGAAGCGCTCGGATATCTCCCAGTGTGGTGGGAGCCGAGTACAGCCGAAGGTCGCATCTCTGGCCTACAGGCAGGGGATGGGAGTAATCGCATGATTGCAGCATACGCCATCCGAAATTATGAGTATATGAACTTCTCGTGCCTCTTTCCGACCCGGGAGCGTAAAGGAAATGTCTTGGAGTCCTGGTACGCAGATGGCGACCGACGGGAAATGATTGAGGTCTTCAGCGATTACTACGACCCTATACGCAAGATTCTCAGGTAAACGCCCTGCGTCTTTTACGGGTTTTCGAAGCTAACGATTTCAGTATCGCCACGGAGGTGAAGGTGTGGGAGCTCCAAGATATGGACCCCCTTCCCAACTGGAATCGAGGACGCGCAATTGTTATTGGGGATGCGGCCCATGCGATGACCCCATTGCAAGGTCAAGGGGCGAACATGGCAGTCGAAGATGCTGACAGTCTCCGCTTGTTGCGTCCAGGTCTTTCCCATGCAGAAATCGAAGCGGTGCTTAAGCAAGTGGACAATGTTCGCCGGCCGCGTGCTTCAAAGGTCCTGGAGGACACCCGTGTCATGGCAAAGGATATAACCATGGAGGAAAGACTGGCCAATTTAGACTATAACTGTGGTTACGATGGAGTATTTGAAGCTCTAAAGGAGATTCAGTGAATGTTTGGCAATACCGAGGGATTTTTTGTCACTGTTGCTTAATCATAAGTGCTTTTCAGGCGAGGTGCGTACGGGATGTTACTGACAGTCAGTTCGATTTCCTTCTCCCTTGGCAATAGGGATAGCAAAGCAGAATAGAGGATTGGATGCGAATTAATCCCGTAGATTTCACTCTTCGTGATGCCACTTAAAGGGACCTTCAAACTAGAAGTAGTATGTCCACGTTCTTTAGCAGATATCCCGCCTTAGTTCTACCAAATCCGACCTTTCTGGGCTGAGCGCTGTTTCCTGTCGGCTTCCTTATTTCTGCTTCTCATACCGGCCGGAACCCTGAACTTCCTTTGAGAGGAAATCCACTAGGTTCCATAATCGCCGATCTAGAAAATCCATGCCTGTAAATGACAGATCAGCTTACAGGATATAATGATAAATCCGGACTAAGTCACTGCAGGTGGTTGTCACTGATGTGCCAGTTTCGGAGATATCGGCATCTTACGACGTCCGACACTCTTCCGGAGATAACATTTAACACTCCTTCGCGCAGAATCAGCCTTTGGCTACTTTGTCCGAGCTAATCTATCCCCGACCTGACGAAACGAACGAATCTCTACCTTTGTGCGGTAACTACACCAATGACTGGGCCAACTAAACCCATCAGAAGACGCCGACGCCCGGCGCTTTCCTGCGTAGAGTGTCGGCGGCGCAAGGTCAAATGCGATCGAAACAGCCCTTGTGGGCAATGCAGGGCGCATAAGTCGACCGTTTGTACATATGCGGTGGCCCGCGCCACGGGCTTAGAGAGACAAGAATCACAACGGGCCCAGGGACCGGTGCTGGCAGAACCGGCCGACCAAGGCGCAAGCGCACCACAACAGCCTGCCTCCAGTCCGCCCAATCTAACAACTGGCGAGAGCACTGGACCAGGGACATCTACTGTGCTAGAGGGGCCTGTGCGATGCACCCCTCCGGATCTGGACAGCACCCACACTATTCCGCAAAATTTGAGCGTCAGCTCATCCACACTCCAAGCTCCTCCTGGCCCATTCCACGGCATCGTGTCCAAGACAAGGGTCTTTGGCCATGGCCATTGGATGAGCTCCGTACCTCTGGTACGTCGCCCAGCTACGTCGAAGATTTTGGCTCCTGATCTATACTAACATCACCAAAGGTCGGCAGCCTACCGTTCAGCAAAGACATGCCTGCTGAGCGCTCTGCCGAACAGATCTCAGAGGCAATTGCCGAATGCAAACAATTGGCTCGTGCTATTAAGAAGCAATTGCCCAGTCGCAGTCCACTTCCTACCAGTATCCAACAACTTCTTCCCAGCTGCCTGGTACTCGACGTGCTAGTGCAACTGTATTTCGACACTTTTGAAACATGCTACCGGATTCTCCACACTACATTGTTCGGAGCGGAGTATGAGAGATATTTGAGTAACCCACAAACAGCAACTACCCCGTTCAAGGTAAAGCTTCTCCTGGTCATGGCTATCGCAGCACCGTTGCACGGTGATGCCCAAGCATATAACGATCTAGCTGCCAAAGCCAGAACATCAATTCATGTCGCTCAGGGATGGCTCTCTGCGCCTTTTGAGAAGGATCGCTTGACACTAGATGGCATTCAGATTCATTGCTTGCTTCTACTTGCTCGTCAGGTCAACCGGGTAGGAGCAGATCTGGCCTGGGTTTCCGCCGGTTCATTAATCCGGATGGCCATGCAGATGGGCTTCCATCAGGATCCCAGCAACCTAGGCGAGACGAGTGTTCTTCAAAGGGAGCTACGAAGACGACTGTGGTATACAATCTTGGAGCTGAATGTCCAGGCTGCGTTGGATTCTGGAATGGCTCCTATGATTACTGCTGCGGAGTATAATACCCAGCCGCCATCCAACCTAGACGATGACGATTTGCTCGAGACATATGGAGAGACCCCTCCGGCCAAAGCAAGTTCGATACCGACCCAAACTTCAGTCCTGCGTCTGCTGGCCGATTCTCTACCTTTGAGACTGGAAGCTACGAGAGTTATCAACAACTTGCAGGACAAAGCCTCCTATGACCAAGTTCTTCGTCTTGGGAATGAGCTGGCATCAGTTTGCCGTAGTGCAAGAACCTTCGTGGATCAGCTCATGTCAACTGAGCATGATATGTCGACTCATGAAGCACGTCAGTTCAGATATAATTTCTGCGAGCATTGTCTCTCTCGCTTCCTCCTAGGTCTTCACTATCCTTACGCAATCCAGAGCAAACGCAGTCCTTTATACATCTACTCCCAGAAAGTGTCTCTCGAATCTGCGCTTGACTTGGTTTCGCTCCTCGGGGACAAACTGTACCGTCGCTTGCTACTCTCCGGGGGTGGCATGTATCGAGATATTGTCACTCGGGGTGCCGTGGTGATATTCGTAGAACTGATTACACAACTGGAAGCAAACAACTCTATATTTTCAAAGCAGCGAAACCGTGCTCGCAGAGAGCCATTGCTGGAAGACGCGCGCAAGGTGGTCCAATATACACACGACCGACTGTGGTATGGTGAAACAAATGTGAGAGGCTACCTTTTTGCCCGTATGGCAATGGCCCAAGTAGAAGCATTACTTGATGGACTGCCTGTCAATGAAGCCGTAATCAACGCGGCCAGCCAGAGCTTGGCAGTATGCCGCCATATTTTGGAATCCATGGCAGCCAGTTCCCTCGCAACCAGTGCCAGTCCTCCGGATATTGCATCCTGGACATACGGGGATATGCTGGCTATGCCCACTGTGGCTGACACCGACTTTGACTTTTTGAGCAGCGAGAACATCAATTTCGATCTTTCGGATCCCGGTTTTGTTCAGCAATGGACAGACCAGTGTTGGCCTCAGCATTTGTTTAACCCAGAAGAGGAACCGAGACAAGAGCCATCACTCGGCGGAGTGAATCTTGGCGTAACGGCAGAAGAGTGAACCGAAGCAGGAATAGGGATACGCGATTCCATAATAATTGGAAGCCAGCTGTTAATGGTAAATGCGTGGCAGGTGTTTGTTAACTGATTTATACTGAGGACCAATCCCAAGCTCTTAGTTGACATTAATAGTTCATATCAAGGATACTTCCGGTTAGAATATGATCTCCTCGTATCGCCTGTGAGATTCCCCTTTATATCCGAGCCCGGAGAGGTCACTTCATTGTCCCGAGCACTGCCGACGTCCTGGCCCGAATCCTGATACCGAGACATGAGACCCTTAACGGAGATAAAGCTGCACTCTGGCCGTGTGCCTGTTCGGGAGTGCTCGGTGATACTGTCCCACCCGAGGCCGACTGCTATCTCTGTCTTGAAATAGCATGGCAAGACCGGAGATATTATTCCCGTGGGGAGCCGACGGAATAATCGTAGATGGGAGTATATAGAGGCCCTACTAACATTTCCAGTTCCTTCAATCAACTTGGAGAATTCTTGTTTTGCTACAGATACATATCTACCGTTCTAGCACCGAGATAGCCATGGCACAGTTGAAGATCCTCATCAGCGGCGCAGGCATTGCCGGCAACGCCCTTGCTTTTTGGCTTTCGAAAATGGGCCACGACGTTACGGTTATCGAGCGGTTTCCAGCCCTGCGCGCCACAGGCCTGCAGATTGATCTGCGAGGCCATGGCATCGAGGTCATGCGACGAATGGGTCTCGAGCAGTCCTTCCGCGAAAGATCGGTTAGAGAGCAAGGCTTGGAAGTTGTTGACGGCTCCGGCAGGCGAAGAGCCTATTTTCCGGCGAACAGGTCAGGAACAGGGATACAGAGCTTCACCACCGACTTTGAGATATTGAGGGGAGACCTATGTCGACTTTTGTACGGCGCCACCGTTGACCGCGTCAAGTACGTCTTCGGAGCGAGTCTCGAAAGTATCAATGACAATGACGGCTTTGTCGAAGCAGTCTTTTCAGGTGGCCGGAAAGAAAGGTTTGATTTCATTGTCGGTGCGGACGGCCAGGGATCACGCACTCGGAGGTTGGCCCTCGACGCTGACGCTGAGGACCCTTTCTATCCCCTCGGAGTCTATATAGCGTATTTCACGCTCCCTCGGCCCGTTGGAGGGGATGAGTATCTTGCTTCTGTATACATCGCTCCTCAAAGGCGGTTTGTGGCTGTGCGCAGGCATAATCCACGCGAGATTCAGGTGTACCTCGCCTGCATGCCCGATTTGTGCAAGCCCAAAGACCGACTGAAGAATGCCCGGAAGGGTGACGTTGTGGAAGAAAAGCATGGTTTTGCGGAGATATTCCGCGGCGCAGGATGGCAGACGGACGATATCCTCGAAGCACTCGAGTCTGCTGATGACTTTTACTGCGAGCGACTGGGGGTAGTCAAGTTGGACTGTTGGTCCCGCGGCCGGGTGGTTCTCCTCGGAGACGCAGCGTTTTGCCCGTCGGCAACCACTGGCATGGGCACCACCAGCAGCCTTGTCGGTGCTTATATTTTGGCTGGCGAGATAGGTAAACATTGCAAGAGAAGTTCTAGGGGTGATATCGACGGAAGTACGACAAAGGATGCTCTGTCTCGCGCATTCAAAGCGTATGAAGAAACCTTTCGGCCTTTCATTGACCAGGTCCAAAGGGGCTTATTGGATGGTTCTAGTTTCTGGGACCGGGTTCCATCGACATCCTT
Organism: Aspergillus fischeri NRRL 181; assembly: GCF_000149645.3. Lineage (NCBI taxonomy): Eukaryota > Fungi > Ascomycota > Eurotiomycetes > Eurotiales > Aspergillaceae > Aspergillus > Aspergillus fischeri. The sequence goes on from NW_001509764.1 coordinate 1,756,646, forward strand.
TGGTATTGCTGTTCTCCATTTTGTCCTCGCTATAGCGTCATTCTTCAGATTGGATGTCCTGGCCAGATTTGTCCTCCGCGAGAATGTACAGGGATGGGCACTCCCGGATTACGATATGTTGTAACTGTGACATGACCAATTGAGCCTTTGCTTCTGTTGATGGTGAACAAAGGAAAGTACATATGCATGTTCACGTTGATATCAAAGATTCAGTGGTTGCTGAGTTGCTAGGACTCGACTAGAAAGGTCGAGGTTTGTAAGTGGCGTGGAAATATATATACAGAACCTATCCTTGACCTCCGCGGTTAACAACGACTTGTAACCACCTGTTATCCAAAAAAGACATCATACCAATATTCTAACATAGGTTAGAATGTGGTGCTGGATATATGAATGCATAGAAAGATAAGTCTTCTATAAGTTCCTAGAGAGGCGCAACATGTGGTCATCTATGTAAGCGCCGGAGTCGGAGGAATACATTATTGGGTGGTTTAGATTAGCCCGACCAAGACTAACATCGTGTACATAAGATGTATGAGTCGGGCAGACAGATCCTCCGTTATTATGAATCTCTGGATGACGGGCTAAATGTTAGTTCCCGTGGCCATGAACCAACCACTTGTTGCTCCGAGCCCTACGGTGGTATATTCAGCCTTACCGTCAGCTGGAGAACGGACAGGACTGAAGTCATGACTATATTAATCATGGTCTCCTCCTACAAAGTTTCTGATTCCACACACCATCATATAAACTACTTCTTTGCCTCTCAAAATGAACTCCCAGCGAACCGCATATTTCGGCGCCACAGGCGGATGCACAAACGCATGTCTGGCCTTCTCTCTCCGACAAGGCCTCAAAGCCGTCGCACTGGCGCGGACACCCAAGAAATTGCACGATATGCTGCTGGCCCAAGGAATCAGTGAGGACACCATCAGCGCAAACCTGATTATCATCCAAGGCGATGTCACCGACATCGCAGCCGTCAAGAAGGCCTTGATGTCCGGAGACGAAAGAAAACTCGTGGACAAGATCGTCTCTGGCGTTGGTGCCCGGCCGTCGATCCAGCTTTCCCTGACCACTCCGGTCAAAATGGATAATCCGCATATCTGCGAGCAAGCCATCACAACCATCATCAAAGCACTTGGGGAGATATATGCCGAGTATCCCGATGAGCGACTGTGCAAACCTATCATCACCGTTATCTCAACAACTGGTGTGGACGGTCCGGATGATGTGCCATTTGGTTTCAAGTCGCTGTATTCCGTTCTCCTTGCAGTGCCACATGAAGATAAGAAAAAGCTGGAGGAGCTGGTCAAGTCCGATGAGCTGAAGGACGAATCGTCGAGGGTGTTTGGTGGAGCAGTGATTGTTCGTCCGTCGTTGCTGGTTGGAGACCATCAAATCGCCAGCATTGGGTCAAAGAAGCTGCGGGTGGGAACAGAGGAGAATCCACCTATTGGGTATACAGTCCATCGTGCTCGTGTCGGCCAATGGATTTTCGAAGAAGTTGTCACCAAGTCCGAGGTGGACTGGGTGGGAAAGATTGTGACTTTGACTTATTGATGAGGATTCTGTATGCTCTTGTTTTGAACTTTTGAACTGTTCTCTGGTGATACTCCGTTTGTTCTGCGTGTTATGTTATAAACTTAGACTAATTAGGAATGATGATATTATGATGATAACTAGGAATATAGAAGTCCTATCCGGAAGCAAAGAAGCATGAAATAATATGTAACTTGTATGGATAAGAAAGACATCTTAGAGCATGCCTCATGAGGTGAAACAGGATGGTGTACTCCATCACATGGCCAAGATGAAATTACATTGCAGATCTCAGGAAGCAGCTGATCAGATCAGTTAGATTAACACACCTTGCCTATTTAGATGATTACAGTGGCAGAAACATTTAGACTTCACTACTCTCTTGAATGTAAGGATGTATGTACGCCTATTTATACCTAGCTATGTATATTATCCCTACTTTTCTAGCCACATATATAGCTATCTAGCCTAAAAAAGCGAGATAGTAAGAAGTAATCAACTCTATTAAATCTAAAGCCTGTCGAGTTAGTTCATTAAGCCTAGGATATTATATTATAAATGTGCTAGTTCTGCTGCTTCAGCTGCAGTCTTCTCCTCTATCCTTGTCATCATTATTCAACCAGATGCGTGCCTAGTACAGCTAGTTGCAAAAGCGGTGCAAATATTTGTACACTTGAATAATTTCAAGATCCGTCTTGTGAAATGATGCTAATCAACTGCTGCAAAGTTTTCTGAGAGTGAGAGCTCCTATTACATGTTTCTGTATTGCATGGTACAGGTCGTCCCATGGCTTGAGATATTTTACATCACCTGTATCCCCACGTATAAACAACATTTTTTGAAGATGCAAGTGTCGCCACTGGCTGCCATTCTCGGCCAACTGTCAGAGCTGCATTCGCAAAGGGCAACTCTTAAACACATCATAATTATATCATGACCTATACTCCATTCAGGAAGATATGAAATTTCCCCGGTCTCCTCTTGCAGGATATCCTCTTGTAATCTGCCCTCTGCTTAGCACCATTGGCCTCAATATAATAGATCAAGCACATCAATAGCACAGCATGAGCGGGATAACGGACGAGGCAGCCATAGAAGGCCATGACCTCATCCACCAAGCTGAACTAGAGGAAGAGAGGGTGAGCCACACTCTAACTGACTCTTTGAGCCAGAAATAATCTAAACCAGTCTGTAGATGCATGAAAGTGACAATGCACCACATTCTGATGCTAGCCGGACAGCACCATCGCTGAACCAAACCAAATATCCAGATACTAGTCCGAGGGATTCATATGACACCCCGCTGTCCCAGGATAAAGAATCCATACTTGACAAAATAAAGGAAGCACTACATCTCAAACGTTAGGCGGGAGGATTCAGAGGGTTATGATTTTGCTTAATTTACAGATAATATCAGTATGGTGAATTGACCTTTTAGTGCGCTACTTCCAGTTGTTACTTATTAGTTGGCCTGTTATATTTATTTTATTCCCATTGCTGCTCACCATTACTTCAATCTTTAACTCACTACTCCTTGCGCATCCTCTTCCTCACTTTTCCATCTTTTACAGGGCTGCGGTGTGTAAAGCACGTGTCAAGAAGTACGGAATCACACAGCAAGGCCTATTGAACCTTGTATAAAAGCAGCTTAGTGTGTTTCATATAAGGGCTCCTGAAAGTATTGAAGAGTATAAATACTTATGCTGATTCCAAATAGCTTCAATTTAAGTCGAGTAGTGCATTCGAGACAGACAGTCACAGGCGGGTTTTCTGTCTCCTGCATGCCGCGGACCTCCTGCAATATTACTGTTGTGTAGCAGTGATCTAGCCACATCGTACTTAGTAATAGGCTTCTTTTTGTATTAGGGAGTCTAGGAATCTCTACAACGTCTAAGGGAGTAACATATTCATGCACTTGAGGTTTTACCCATTGGAGTCGGTGTAAGGCACACGCTCCGAATGTCTTCAGGAATCCAGCAGAGGAACGTCAGGAATGTGGGAACTTTGGTGACACAGGTTTGCAGCATTCCATCATCACTTGGAATGTTGTGATCCTTGTCTCTAAACAAACCTTGTCAACACTGACTGACATGGAATATTATTACCGGTCACGTCCTCACTACCAGACCATCCTGAACACCCTTCTCTTCTTACGCAAACCTACTACATGCTTGTCACCATGAGACTATCTCTGAGTATCGCAGTCTTCACTCTCGTCACCTACGTGACTGCCCTTCCCTCCCTCCAGGTCATTCCACGAGGCGAGCCGCAGTTACCGCTGCTCGATCCTACGATGACAATTAAAGAAGCTGCACGCAAATGTGGGGATGAAGCGCAGCTTTCGTGCTGTGGTCGGGTCGTCAAAGCTGGGGATCGTACCTCAGTCGACGAGGGGATCGGCGCTGGACTTTTGAGCAACCTCGCTGGGGGTGGTTCAGGAATAAGCAGCATTCTGGCTTTTGATCAATGCTCCAGGTTGGATGCACAAAGTCAGCAGTCTAATCTCATCTCTTCCGCTCGTGAAATGGCTAACAGTCGCAGTCGCTGTGCTCATTGTACCTGTCCAGAACCTGCTGAACCAGCACTGCAAGCAGAATGTGGCTTGTTGTCAGAAAAACCCCGGCGATTCGGTATGTATCCGGCATTATCGGTGGCTGTGACTCGTGCTAACAGATTTAGTCTTCATCTGGTATCGCTGCCAGTCTGCCGTGCATTGCTTTGGGATCCATCGCGTAAGGTTATAGTGGCATATGGACGAAGCTGGCTATCATCTATAATCATCGTTGGTTCTATTACATTGTACTTGTGGTATTTATATAGCCAATGCTGAGATTCACGATATGTAGATCCTCCCCTCGTACGGCTGTAATGTACCCAGTCCCGAGGAGGGATAGTTGCTGACCAAAAGCTTCATCTCCCCTGCCATGCCAGCTTGTGTAAGTGGCTGAGGTGAAGAGGTGAAGTTCAAGGCAACCAATGCGCGCTTCTCCTCCCTGGACTTCACAAAGCAAAAGGTCTCGAGATTCTCAAAGTCCACGACCTCAAACGCACCATGGATGAATAACTCGCGGTACTCCTTGCGCAGCCGCAGTACCCTCTTCCAGAAGGAAAGTACACTCTGAGGATCTGACTCCTGCTTCTTCACATTGATTTCTCTGTACAGGTCGTGAGTGCGCATCCATGGTGTTCCCGTTGTAAATCCGGCGTTGGGAGAATCATCCCACTGCATCGGCAGTCGGGCATGATCTCGCGCCAGAATTCGCAGTCCATCCATGATACGTTCTGGTCTGCTCGGATCGGTACCGTTCGCAGCCTGGCGCTCGGCCTCTCGATAGTATCCCAGCCCTTCAATGTCCTTGTACTCATCAATGGACCAATCCCGCGGCGCATTGATCATCCCGATTTCCTGCCCCTGATACAAGAACAATGTTCCGGTCATGGCCACCATCATCAACGCCAGCATCTTCGCGGAGCGTTCTCGGAACTCAGGGTCATCGGATCCAAATCGTGACACTGACCGGCCATTGTCGTGGTTCTCACAGAAAGCCGTCGTCCACCCGTCCGTCCCCTCGACAAAAGACTGCCACTTGCCAACGATGGCCTTCATCTCAGTGAGCTTCCAGGGCTGGAAGATGTACTTGTCTTCCAGGCTGCTGCCCATGCCGATATGACCAATATCCAAATGGAACACCATGCTCAACTGCTTCGCAGACGCACCAACATACTTGAGCACATCTTTCGGGTCGGGCGTATTCGCCAACTCACCAACGGTCATTACGTCCCCGTACGGCGCCAGCGCTTCGTCGTACATTTCGCGCAGGAACTCATGGATGCGCGGACCATTGCACCACATCTCCACCGCAGGCTGAATATAGCTCTTGGGGTCGGTGACAGGCGCATCAGGGAAATCCGTCCGCTTGCTATACTTGTTGACGGTGTCAACACGGAAGCCATCCACCCCCTTATCAAGCCAGAACCGAATCGCGCTGTTATAGATGGCTTCTCGCGTGGCCCGGTTATCCCAGTTCAAGTCGGGCTGCTCCTTCGCGTACAGATGCAGGTAATACTCTTGCGTCTGCTCGTCCCACGTCCACGTACTCCCAGCAAAATAGCCCCGGTAATTTGTCGGCGGAAGGCGATTGCCCCCCTGGTCATACCGTGCTGGCCGCCAGAAATACCAGTCGCGTTTTTCGTTGTCCCTGCTGCTGCGACTTTCCTTGAACCAGGCGTGTTCGTCGCTGGTGTGATTCACCACTAAATCAAGGATGAGCTTCATGCCACGCTCGTGGCACTCGTCAATCAGCTTCTCGACGTCCGTGACTGTCCCGTATGCCGGAAGCACTTTTTCATAGTCGGAAATGTCGTAGCCCATGTCGTGCATCGGCGAGTCGTAGTGCGGTGAGAGCCATACTACGTCGACGCCCAGTGAATGAAGGTATGGGACCTTGGAGATCAGACCGGGGATATCTCCCCATCCGTCGCCGTTGGAATCTTTGAATGATGCGGGATATACCTGGCCATGTCAGCTGTGCGTGCGATATTCGTCAAGGCAGAATACCTGGTAGACAGTGGCCTCTTTCCACCAGTTGTTGGTCCCTGTGGGGACGGTTGTTGTAGCATGCGGTGACATACTTGACTCCAACTAAGATGCTAGAAACTCATTGTTTTTCTGAATTATGTGGCTTTCATTTGATTATTTATGTGCGGGGATTGAATGGGCTATTTGGTCTTTCCGACTTGCATCCGCATCAACTCCGAATAGAGTCCGCCCCGCAATCTTGGACGTGGGGGATGATAACTAGTTCTCACGAGACAACTTAAAAATGATAAGGAGACAGCTCAGTAATTCATCCTGCTGCATTCTAACAGCTCATCTGATATGCGATTGTTCGAATCGCGCGGACAACATCCGCGAAAGACTGTTTCATTCTGGCGACAGTAAGGGCACTCGAATCGATCATTTGTATCATTGACAAGTTCATCCTCGCTCGGCGCAAACATATCACACCCTATCTTGGTTTCTCCAACTTCAGCTCGCCTTGGCCACTTGTATGGATATACACCGCCCTCAGTCATTCTCAGATAGTTCACAATGGGGTCTGAATGCCTGGAGGTCGGCACCCATTGCTAGGTGCAGACTCAGTTCATGCTTGCCTACTTGCCAGATATTCTTGAACTGCTCAGGATACTTCTAAGGGACGCCTCCGGTATAAGGAATATAGTAATGCATGGAAATATCATGATATTGATGGAAGTAGTTTAGCAGACGTCGAATTGGTAAAACATCCAAATAAGCGCCACCTAGAACCAAGCCATGTCTCCCGACGTGGGTCGGTAATACTTGGATTGTTAGAGCACTTCTAATTATTTACTGACAAATGCATAGTACGGAATCTAACTACTGAGTATTCTGAGCTAATTCCTAACTTAAAGCATGTTGACCTTGAAATCCTTCAACATCGGTGTTTCGGCCCGGAAGCCGTAAATTGCATGCTCTGCAGCATCACATCGACGCCACGTTCGTAATTTTAAGGCTGCTTGTTGGTCGAGGTCAAAGAACGTCTTGATGCTGTGCTCTCTATGTTAGTGATGATTTACTCTGCTTGACATGGTGAGTCATGCCTCGTATTCAATATCAGAAGTCACCCATGGCTCACGAGAGCTGCGTCACGACTATGCAGCATTCTCATGCCTGCGATGATAAATGCTGCCGTTCTCCTCTCGATGAGCGATTCAGCAACTGCGAAACTGCCGACTCGCAAACAAGATGTCTGCTCCAGAACCCAAGAGCCCTCTAGGGTATCATCGCGTCCTTGCACCGTCTGCAGGCGTCAAAGTGTCTCCACTATGCCTGGGTGCGATGAACTTTGGGACCGCATGGTATATTCCTAAAGAAATTTTCGGATTATGCCAATGGCGAGTTACTGACCATCGCATAGGGAGGAGTCCATGGGCAAATGCACGAAGGCGGATGCCTTTGCCATTATGGACACGTTCTATGAGAATGGGGGTAACTTTATCGACACGTATGTTGTGCAGTCAACCATAAGAAAAAGTGACTAATCCTCCCCAGTGCGAATAATTACCAATCCGAACAATCAGAAGAATGGATTGGGGCCTGGATGACAGCCCGTAGGAACCGCGATCAGATGGTGCAAGCATCGCCCGTACCGAACTCATTTCCTTTCATTCCTCTGACTGAACAGCATCGCGACCAAATACACCACAGGCTTTCGCTCCGCGCACTTTGACAAAGAACCCATCCAGTCCAACTACGTCGGCAACTCCCTCAAGTCGCTGCACATATCCGTCAACCACAGCCTCAGGAAGCTGCAGACGGACTACATCGATCTCCTCTACGTGCACTGGTGGGACTTCACCACCAGCGTCGAGGAGGTCATGCACGGACTTAATGCGCTGATCTCTGCAGGTAAGGTCCTGTACCTCGGGGTTTCGGATACGCCCGCCTGGGTGGTGGTCAAGGCGAACGCGTACGCGCGAGCCCACGGGCTGCGGCCATTCTCCGTCTACCAGGGCAAGTGGAATGCGCTGTGCAGGGACATGGAGCGCGAGGTTATCCCGATGTGTCGGGATCAGGGCATGGCGATTGCTGCGTGGGCGCCGTTGGGTCAGGGGCGGTTCAAGGCGGCGAAAGCCCGCGAGGCGGCGCATGCTGGCAGAGGACGGTCGGCTCAGATGAGCGAGGATGAGGCTAAAGTGTCCGAGACGCTCGAAGAGGTTGCAAAACTGAGAAATACCAGTCTGCATGCTGTGGTATGTTTATGTTTGCTCGTGATATGCAGTCACAGTCACTGATTAGGGTAGGCTCTCGCGTATGTCCTGCACAAGTCGCCTTACGTCTACCCCATTATTGGACAGCGGAAGGTTGAGCACCTTCTGGCGAACATTGAGGCGCTCAATGTTGAGCTGTCTAGGGAGGACATGGATAAGATCGATACCGCTGTATCATTCGATCCGGGTTTCCCGATGAATTTCATCTTCCAAGACACACCCTATAACTTGAATTTGACGGCCGCTGATGTGACTTATACTCGCCTTTCAGTGCACCTGCATTCCCCTCCTCACCAACAGCCAGTCAGGCCGCGCAAGGATATTTGAAGTGGTAGCTCGATCTCCGGTGGGCTTCCATCCTGCTCCTTATTATGTGCCTCAAGCCCTCAGCAGGTATCAAGGGTCATGGACAAGCTTCCCGTTCTGTATTGAGTACGGATCCTCGAGGTAGAGTCAGCTCACCAGAGGGATAGAAATAGTTGGTGATTCCATAGAAATACTAGAAAATATGCCAGTTAAGAGAGTCACCTTTATCCTGTTCCTTCCAGCGAGCCGGGGCATAACTGAAGGTGCCAGAGACGAGGTGTTCGAGGCCTGAGACCAAACCACGTCTTTACCCACGACCTTTACGCGGACTATACCTTAGCTAGCTACGATGTGGACTTTTTGTACTTTTACAATGATTACATATTTACTATAGTATTAAATATTAAATCGTTATCTACCTTAGTATCTTACTATCACTCTTAGCATCAATATCGAATCATGATCTAGTATCGATATCGAACTATCACCTAGTAGGAGTATCGATACCATAGTATCAATATCAAGTCATCACTAGTAAGGTGTCATCTTATTCGGCTTCATTTTATCTCTCAGCTTGATGAGCTTTTGCCTCACCGTCTCTCTCTTCCTGATGATATGCCAGTGATGATGGCTGACCGTTGATTCAATCGCTTGCCATACTATGCTCAGGCCGTCTTCATCTTTATCAAACATTCTCTCCTCACAATCGTATTGCCAGGCTATGTCCCGCCAGGCAGATAGTTCGTCTGAGGTCATTCTATCGAATGGCTTCGCTGGCTGCGGCATGATTGGTTCTACCGGCTTCTCCACGGTAATCGTCTTATCGTCTGGATCAATGTATTTCCAGACCCGTTTCTGCTCTGCGAGCGTTTGGATGTATCCGATCCATGCCCACCAATCGTCTGGCAGATCCAGAACGATTGGGACCCTCTGAGTGGACATGAAATCGGTGGTGATCGCATAGTCAGGCATATCGGCTTACTAAGGCGCTGAGATACCCGTTGCGAATGGCCTCACCTTTTTCCAAAGCGGTATCTCGGCCTTAGAAGGGTGTAAGCGTTGCTTCGCAGGTGCGGTATCTGATAGCAGTTGATCAAACCGGGCTTATAACTGTCAATCGATCCCTGATAATAGCGAATCTATGGTAATCGCTAGTATACAGTATAATTCAGCATGAAAGAAGGTCTGATTTCTGGCATCTAGATATCTAACTAACTATTTATAATCGACTAAACGAAATCTCTGTAAAATCTGTTCCATTTGGCGAGTTGAATCCATGGTAGAATCGAGCAATCTGATTGGCCCAGCCAGAATTTGGTTAAATATTAATTTCCGATAATCGCCGGATTCGATAGTGGTGAGATATGGCTGACATATCCATATTAATGTTAGATCCTTATCTACTAAGGTTGTGCCTGTATACTCCGTAGTTACGGAGTACAATTTATATATATCTAATCCTTTCGGGCTTGCAAATTGCTCATCCTGGTGCTCACGAGTCTACCTCTTACACGGACCTGGCCAAGCGAAACTTTATCTACAACACTTACTAAGCCCTGGTTAAGTGTACTGATACCTTAAGTGATGTAGAGTTTATGCGTGTGGTAAAGCTTACCATGCTATCTTAATAAGTGTAGTAAGTAATCCCTTACTATCTGTAATATAGATAATAGAGTCATCGTATCCTACTATTCTAATTTAGGAATATTAACTAATGCGAACTATTTTTCGAAGAACCTAGTCCATATTCTTACTCCTAAGGGCGAAATTAGACCCTTTTGGGTGAAGGGCGATTTGATTCGGCATGATATATCCGATGGCCAGGCAGGCATCCCTGTCATCGACGAACAGCTCGTCGACCTCAACTCCTGTGAGCCCGTCCCAGATCTCTACTGGAATGTCTGGAACAGCAAGCAACTCTGATTTGCTCTTTGAGTATGCCTATCTTGGTGACTCCATTGAAGATGGCTTTCTAGCCTGAGTCACCCTGGGAGTCGACGTTACGGCCAACCACGACTCGGTTGTTTTGTATGCTGTTACCCTTACATCTGATGGTGGTATTGCAAACGACGATCGCGATTGGGGTGACCAGGTTCCCTCCGGCACTGCCTATGTAATGCCGTCCGCATAAGAGTCGCGAATTTATGTTCAATGATCCTGGTTTTGAGGCAGGTTCCCTCGCAGCTCATGGAAATGAAGCTTCCACAGCCTACTTCTGGACCAGGTCCTTGTAAACGGCTGGAGATAACCTTCTTGTGCCTATGGTTCTCTGTTTTCCAAATATTTCAATTATTGTATACTGTAACCCACATAGGCTTTCCTTCAATCCACTGACTGTTTCCGCCTTGTACCCTCCGCATTCCGGTGCAATCTTCCAGGGTCAATCTCATTTTACCTTTCTTCAGGCTTGCTATCAATAGCTAGCCCATTAGCCGCGGCCTAAGGTTGGCACCCCGCTGTTCCGTACAAGGGTCCAGGGACACTCCATGTGGCAGTCCCAACTTCAAGGTAGCCCACTCCACAGACGCCACAGGTATGGATTTCTTGTTGTTATCAAGTCAAAAGAACAGTAAACATGGCCATTAGGAGCACAATAGCACATGCTTTTCTGCAACCTCATAGAAACGCAGAGGTGGTGGTGTTGTTGGTGGCTGCAGAAATATACCACGGTGGGGTAAGATGAATTGCCTTCACCAGAGTCAGAATGCCGTCTTCAAGGGCTCATGTGCACGATCATTTAATAAGCAAGATAGTTATTCTTTGAATATATGAGTCAGGGCTACCGGTTTCCGGTCGGATTCCCATGAGCCAAGAATCAAGATGCCAAGAGAATAAGCATCGAAGAGACTCTTCAGCTCGCATGACTGCAGCTCTCGTCCCTCGCATAAGGGGAAATTCCTATCACGAGGTCCGGGGCAAGGTTATCACAGTATTATGACCTGCAGCAGCATAGCGCTGCTAAGACTCATCTATGTAACCCAAGGAATTGCCAAGCATTTTCTCGAGTCAAGTCCGACGGAGAATGCATGCGTTCCAATTGGACGCAGCGAGCAAAGTCGCGGCAATTACTTCCCCTATTGTACACCCCAAGACCGGCTTGTACCAGCGGCAATATAAAAGTCTTGGTGCAGTAGATTCTTCAGCAAAACGACGCGGACATCCGACGGACAGGTCCCTGAAATCCTCGTGAAGATTGTGTCCATAGTCCACGTTCCAATCAACCATGCAGATCGTTATCTTCAGCAATTCTCACGCGGTCATGCACTCGATTGAGAGTACACTCCGCAATGCTTACAGATGAGCATTATGTCTTATCTCTGTTAATGTAACTGTCTCGGAGCGCGATGCGGGGAAACCGAAAATACCAACTTGCAATATCCCATGATGTGAATAGCTCCGGACTGGGTCGGGCCAAGATCGGACAGTTCTACGCTTGATCACGATGATAATGATATGGAGCAGATAGGAGATGAAGAATCAGTAACGCCAGATGCTCTGGTATAAATACTCAGCTGAAGCTCATAGAGTCCCCAGAAGCATCCCACATTGAATCCGGCATCATTCTCCGCCAGATCACATCCTCAACATGCGAGGCCTTCTTCTGGCTGGGGCTCTTGCCCTACCTGCTTCTGTCTTTGCCCATCCCGCTCACCAGTCTTACGGACTCAATCGTCGTACTGTTGATCTGAATGCTTTCCGCTTGAAGTCCCTGGCCAAGTACGTCAATGCGACAGAGACCGTCATTGAGGCCCCGTCCTCCTTTGCCCCTTTCAAGCAGCAAAGCTATGTGGAAGCGGCGACTCAACATGTCAAGATGATTGCCCCTGATGCGACTTTCCGCGTGGTCGATGATCACTATGTTGGTGACAATGGCGTTGCCCATGTCCATTTCCGCCAGACAGCCAACGGTCTCGACATCGACAATGCCGATTTCAATGTCAACGTACGTATCGTTCAAGCAGTGTATGTCTCTTGCTAACAGGTGTGCAGGTCGGAAAAGACGGAAAGGTCTTTTCGTATGGCAACTCTTTCTACACCGGCCAGATCCCCAGTTCGGCTGCATTGACCAAGCGTGACTTCTCCGATCCTGTGACTGCTCTCAAGGGAACTACAAATACACTGCAGCTTCCCATCACTGTGGATAGCGCGTCGTCCGAGAGCACAGAGGGGAAGGAGTCGTATGTTTTCAAAGGCGTCTCTGGAACTGTCTCCGATCCCAAAGCCAACCTGGTATACTTTGTCAAAGACGATGGAACCCTCGCCTTGACATGGAGAGTTGAGACAGACATTGATAGCAACTGGCTCTTGACCTACATCGATGCCAAGAGCGGCGAGCAGATCCACGGTGTGGTGGACTATGTTGCTGAAGCAGACTACCAAGTATAGTGAGTATTAAACCAACTCCAGCAGAAGAGCCTTACTGACATGTTTCAGCGCATGGGGAATTAATGACCCAACAGAGGGCGAGCGGACGGTGGTCAAAGATCCTTGGGACTCTGCCGCGTCGGAATTCACCTGGATCAGCGACGGTAGCACAAAGTATACCACTTCTCGCGGCAACAACGGCATCGCCCAATCCAATCCCAACGGTGGATCGAGCTACCTGAACAATTATCGCCCTAGCAGCTCGAGCTTGTCATTCAAGTATCCGTATAGCCCGAGCTCATCGCCTCCATCATCCTACATCGATGCATCGATCATCCAGCTCTTCTACACGGCCAATACCTACCATGATCTGCTTTACACCCTGGGCTTCAACGAGAAGGCCGGTAACTTCGAGTACAACACTAACGGGCAAGGCGGTCGTGGAAATGACTATGTCATCCTGAACGCCCAGGACGGCTCTGGCACCAACAACGCCAATTTTGCCACTCCTCCTGATGGCCAGCCCGGCCGCATGCGCATGTATGTCTGGACCGAGTCGACGCCGTACCGCGACGGCTCCTTTGAGGCCGGAATCGTGATCCACGAGTATACTCACGGTCGTACGTATACCTTGCTTGTTTTATTGACGCAGACTAACATTTGCAGTTTCCACCCGACTCACTGGCGGCCCTGCCAACTCCAACTGCCTGAATGCCCTCGAGTCAGGCGGCATGGGCGAAGGCTGGGGTGATTTCATGGCTACGGCCATCCGTCTTAAGCCCGGCGACAAGCGCTCGACCGACTACACCATGGGCGAATGGGCTGCCAACCGGCCAGGCGGAATCCGCCAGTACCCGTACTCGACCTCGATGAGCACCAACCCTCTGACGTACACCAGCGTCAACTCGCTGAACGCGGTTCACGCCATTGGCACGGTCTGGGCGACCATGCTGTACGAGGTGATGTGGAATTTGATCGATAAGCACGGCAAGAATGATGCGCCGAAGCCTACCCTGCGCGATGGTGTGCCGACAGATGGCAAGTACCTTGCCATGAAACTAGTCATAGACGGGATGGCATTGTAAGTTGCCGACAATTCTTCGAGAGTTATATTCATACCGCTAATCAGGAAACAGGCAACCATGCAACCCCAACTTTGTCCAGGCCCGCGACGCTATCCTTGATGCTGATACTGCTCTGACTGGAGGTGAGAACCAATGTGAGATTTGGAAGGCATTTGCCAAGCGTGGATTGGGTGCTGGTGCGCAGTATAGCTCGAGGAATCGTGTTGGAAGTACTGAGGTCCCCAGTGGTGTTTGTTGAGAGCACCCATACTGAGCAATAAGGGGAGTTTAATGAGGATAATGACAATTCTTGGCACTGTTACCTTGTCTCCAGCAAAGATCTCGTAATAAGCGGGGGAGAAATAGGGTGAATCCCACAGCGCTCCATGACACAAGTAACCAATCCTGGACTTCTGGTACCTATCTAGTCTGTTGGTGATTTGTAGACGATACCACCTTAATTTCTACTAATAGTAATCCAATTCTTGTCAGGAAATGAGCCCGAGATTCTGAACCAATTGCGCCCCTGAATTTATAGCCAAGAAATTAGCCGATGAACTGTCTCGAACACGGCCAATCACTGTCCATACTATGATAAATGACTGTCCCAAAGAGGTTACGGGAGGAAGCAGTCCAGGGCCATTAGATGATAGTTGATCCAGTGCTGCTCTCTCTTTTGATCATGGGTTTGTCGACTCTGCCACGCTACTTTGGTTCATTTCCGGGGATTATACTCCGTAGTAGAAGCTTAGAGCAGTTCCCTACTTAACCCCCTCGTGGTCCTCTTTTCCCATCTTCCAACTGTCAAAGCATCAGTCTATTCCAACTACTAGTCATTCTTTGCTTTGCATATCAGTCACTCTTTTAAGTTCCATTCGTTTTCAGACGTGTCTTGTTCTACCTACCATTTATCCCCACAGTAGATCCTGAAACCCATCCCAGCAAATCAAACCAATAAGAATACGAGGATCAACATGATGCGCTCCGTGATCCCCCTGATTGTGTCGCTTGGCTCGCTGGCTGCAGCCATCAACATCACCAGTCCTGCAGCCAACATCACCTACGCAGCCGGGTCCACTGTGACCGTCAAGTGGACCAGCGTCGATACCGATCCCACCAACTTCAGCCTCTACCTTTGGAACTTTGTCTCCTGGCCTCCGACTTATGTTCCGCTGGCCCTTGACATCCCAACGGCCGATCTGTCCCACTCCGTCCAGATCCCCTGCGACACCAACCCCGAATGGGGCTACCAGATCAGCGGCATCAACGGCACCAACGTCTACATCATCTACGCGCAGGGCGACAAGTTCACCGTCTCCGAACCCGTCAAGCCCTGCGTCGACCCTGCCCCCGTGCCCACGCCGTCCACCTGCCCCAGCGCTGCGGCGTCTACCGTTTATGTCACGGTGAGCCCTACCGGTTCCAGCTCCCGTCTTTTCCATCCATCTTCCTCCCACGTCTCCTCTTCTCCTTCACCCAGCACCACCACCTCTGCAACCTCCAAATATGTGAAGCCCGGAATCGTGCCTAAGACTATTGGTTGGTGTTCAGACTACTCCCACCCTGTGACCTTGGACAAGGTTCCCACCCCGACTGCGGCCCCGATGGTGACCCCCGCCCCTGGTGAGGGCAGCGGTGCTCGTGGTCCTCGTGTCAAGACCATTACTACGACTGTGAGTGTCGAGGCTTGTCCGATCGATGCGATATAATGGAGGTCTCTGGAATCTGTTGAACGGTGCAGTCAAACTTAATTTCTTCATGCCGATATATTTTGTCAAGTATTAGGTATCCTTATTAGTAAGTCGTATGTAACAATAGTCGAGGCTATTCTCACTCGAGCTTGCGAAGCATATTTTAGGCCTCGGCTGTTAGTTTTCGTCCAATCTCTCTACATATGCCTTGTGGAAGACAATAAGGAAGCATTTGGTTCAAGTCAACACGCTCGTTGACTCCGGAGATCTTTCAGAGCCAGTCAGTTGATAGGCTTAATACGAGTCATAAATGTCGAGAATCTGCTGTGATGCCAAACCATTTATTTTGCGACATATAATGTGAGGAGTTTCGCACGGTGGCAGAAATCAAGCTGACGGAAAGGCTAGGGCATTCAGGTCTTGTTTCGCGAGGTATAATATATTGATTCTTCAACTTTAGAAGGTTGCCATTCTTGCTAGGAAATCGGAGAAATGACTGTGGGCAAGGCTGGATACTACCAGTCTCCAAGCATTCTTGGACATTCTCTACACCGACTTAGACTCTGGTAAAGACTGGTGAATAACAAGATACAAAACAAATAAAGACTCGCCAAGATATCCGCTCAATCATATTTCTGCAGAGCAGACAAGCAATCATTGTCGCAGAGGCTGCGTCTAAATTTGGCTGTTCTCGCTGATCGACACGAGACGGGCTCTATTTTTGGGATACGAAACTGTGCCCTGGCAGTCCCTGTGCAGGAACACGAACCGCTAAGCTTCGTATTATGGTTGCATCCGAGATCAGCCAGCCCGACCACTCCAAAACAGGCCAAGCTAGGATTGTTGTCGATATATTTCACGAGATCATACGAGATGGACCCTGATCAGTCCTACAGGTGGGGCCAAAAATTTCCCCAGGGGCCCTCATCCTGCGAGCCATTCCTTCTCATATACGGACGCGGGCTGTTTGAAGTAATTTCCGAGGCAGGCCAGGGCAACTCTCATTTGCCCTTATCCTTGTTCTATACGAGGATATGGATGATCACCCTGTTCCTGCTCGGGTATGGGGACATTACTGGCTCTTGCGACTCGCGGTTTGCATCCTTAGAAGATCATGAATAGGAACATGACCGTCCAGATCAGCTATATAAAGGACAATTGAATCCCTCGAAGTTGGATCTTCTCATCCGCATCAGCATCAACAACTTCATCCTTATCTTCAGTCTCGAACAATCTCATCAAGACTCTTGGAATCAACCGACATCATGTTGTACCTTCCTCTCGTTGCCCTTTCCTTTGCCACCACCCTGGTGAGCGCATACCCCATCACGGGCGATGGAGTCAACTGCCGCTCTGGCCCTGGCACCAACCATCCCGTGGTCAAGTCCTACCCCAAGGGCCATGATGTCTCCATTGTCTGCCAAGCGCCCGGCACCGACGTCAAGGGCGACAAGCTCTGGGACAAGACCTCCGACGGCTGCTATGTCGCCGATTACTACGTGAAGACTGGCAGCACCGACTATGTCACCAAGCACTGCGATGGCGGCAATGATGGCGGCAATGATGGTGGCAGCGATGGTGGCAGCGGCAACCTTCCCGGTCTCACTGCTAAACAGTCCTCTCACGCCCGCAAGATCATCGGTGAAGCGAAGAAGGAAGGCCTTGGTCGTCAGGGTTGCCTGGCTGGTATTGCGACCGGCTTGGTCGAGGTGAGTCAATCCTCTACACCTTATTTATACTCGTACTAATTGGTGACAGTCCAACCTCTTGATCTATGCCAACAGCAAGGTCCCCGAGTCCCTGAAGTACCCCCATGACGCCGTCGGCCACGACTACGACAGCGTCGGCATCTTCCAGCAGCGTGCTATCTACTACCCCAACATTGCCGCTGACATGGACCCTGCCCGCTCCGCCGCTCAGTTCTTCGCCAAGATGAAGAAGGTCAGCGGCTGGAAGACGATGGAAGTCGGCAAGCTTTGCCAGAAGGTGCAGGTCTCGGCTTATCCCGATCGCTATGCTCAGCGTGTGCCTGCTGCGAAGAAGATCTGCGCTGCTGGTGGACTGTAACTGCTTATTCAGTTCTTTTCTCTCGATGTGTGAGCAACAGCGCATAGAGCTCATTAGACGCTCGAGTCTTCTTCTATTTTACCATTCTGGATTTCCGTCTTTGTTAGATCGTGTATATTGACTCTTCTATATTCTATCTTTTCGACTTTGTGATAGCAATTGATTGACTCAATTAGCTACGGTATAGCTGACCTTGGACCTGCCAGCCTTCCTCGTAATCTTTCGCACCGTAGTTGAACCACACAGATCCGTCGTATCGACATGCGTACCTCCACAGGGATACACCTCAGCTCCGACAATATTGACAACGCGAAACTTCTCGCCGGGAGCAATAGCGACAGAACCGCGATCAGGCAGCAATCGCTCCAATCCCCGCCTCCGAAACTCATCCTCATCCCACCAGTCCACCTCGACGGGCAACTTGGCATCGATAAACTCGTTCACTTTCGCCTGGATCGGATCCTTCCATTTCCCATCGATAGCACCTTGGAACTCACACGCCGCCGCGTCAGGGAAATGCGACGCCTTGAGCTCGTCGAACCCCTCTACCTCCTTTTCCAGGAGATGCCGCACCGCCGCGCCGAGGACGTGGCCGGCCGTGTGCAGACGCGAGTACAGCAGACGCTTATCTGCGTCTATCGTCTGTTCGACTGCATCTCCCTCGGAGAAGACGCTGGATGAAGATGATGATGTCGGGTTAAACCGGCCAAAGTGGAGGACTTGGCCCTCGCGGACTGCGTCCATGCGCACGGCTGCGACCGTGAACGCTACACCCGAGGCGTTGGTCATGGTGCCCTCGTCTGACGGCTGTCCGCCTCCCTGGGGATGGAAAATGGTCTGCTCTGTGATGACAGCATAATCTTCATCGGTGCCTTGCTTGAAGAGCTGGCGGTTGGAGTCTTCCAGGGTTGGGAAAGGGTGGATTCCCCTCACGATGGTTTCGAGATTGTGGAGCTTGGCATTGTGTTGGAAGGTGAGAAATGTGCGATCGGTTGAGGCCATGATCTTGAGGATCGGCAGGTAGATCTAACCTTATGGAATGGGAGTTAGTTACTATGGGTGTAAACACTATGAAATTGGAAGAGACAAGTTGCTTTATCCGTTTTCATTGCGATCTTCCCTCGGCACAAATTCACATTAGTAACGTAATCTCCCAACGGGGAATAGCGTCAACATATATCTCTTTCCATGCCAAACAACGATTATTTGGACAGACAAGACATTGAGGTTCGATCGTGTGTCATTATACACTTTACCGATACACTTTACCCAGCAGTAAAGTAAGTGATGCTTTTAACAGTAATTCCAGGATATAGCCATATATGCCCGTAACATGCCGACCATCAACAACGCGCCTGTCAAGCTAGCGGTGAAAGAGCGAATGACTCAAACTAAAAGAGACGAACGTGCGGCAAACTATGGCAAAGCTAGAAATATCTCAGTTGTCGCATAGAGCGCAGCATCCGGTACACCCCAAACAAGGTGGCATAGATGCCTCCGCCGGCTGTGGCCCAGGCAGGGCCCTGCAGACGCAAGGAGGAGACGCCAATGGGGCCTGGCTGTTTGTAGGTATCCGATCGGACGACGTGCTTGCGTCTTTGATTTGAGTCTGAGACAGTTGTGTCATTCTGGTTAACCCAGTTCTTGTTGAGGTTCACCATCAAGAAGTAGCGCACCTGGAGTTTGAAGCCTCTGCTTTAGAGTACTAAAGAGAGGCCTCGAACGACCGACAATTGCTTGATACATGTTCGTAGACTTGAATCGGTGATGGAGATGAATTGTTAGCTTTGTGAAGGGGATGGGATATTGTTCATCAATCGGTGGACGATGGTATTACAAGCATCCAAAATCAGCGACAAGGAGACAAACGTCGCAATAATAAAGAATTGGGGGGGCGACTGGGAATGATCAAGCTGTCATAAGACCCGACATTCTTTGAGTGGCGAATTCATCATGACTTCCCCGGAATCGAGAAAAGCATTGAACCCACCATCCTACCAGGGAACCAATGCTGTCAAAATTAAACGTTCACTGGTTCGTCGACTATCCAATCGTTTTACAATTCTTCCTTGCCCTGTGCGGTTGGCTCGATAGGGTTATGGTTAGCGCATTCAGGTGTACAAGAATTTAGATATAGAAATGTCATTTACGAGCTTCCTGAGACAGTCATCCACGAGCACGAGTACGAGTACGTACTCGTATGGTGGTAGTGAACACTATCCTTGTTCATCACTTGTGAGTGACAGTTATGGGATGGCGACCAACCAAGGTGGCTTGTAGGGTGATATCGAATGGCCGTGCAGAGTCAGGGCGCAAGGGATAGTACAGGCACGTAAGACTTGACCATCCCCACCATTCTGCCATCGTTCCTTCGAACTCGCGTTATCTTCTCTGGACCAGATGCCATCATCAATCGAGTTCAGGTCGTATAGCGAGAATGACGCCTATCTCACAGAAGGAAAGCCTGAGCCTAACGTTCGCTCCCAAATGTTGATTTACCATTCAGACAACTCCAAATGGTGGGTAAAAGTAACGTTCAAGGGCGAGATCTCCCAAGGACTGGAGCAAAGAACCCCGAAACGCGAACGTCGCAGAGAATTCCAAAATTTCGTCAAGGACGTAGACTATTCCTCGTTGCCGCTTCTGGATGACACTGTGACTGAGGTGCTTTTGGAAGAACTCTCAGAACCTCAGTATGCCACTCTGACGCTACGAGAAACTGAAGGACTCGGCAGCGGCCCTTTTGCAAGGCTTGCCAGGACATTGAGATACACGACGCGCGAAGATCCTTCGAGGGTCATCTATCCCTCGTGTCGCGAATTCACTTCATTTCCACATATAAACATGGCGGAATTGTCAGATGAGGTGATGATTACTGCTGGAGTTTCCAAAGTCTTCAACATCCAGAACAAAACACCCTATATCCTCAAAGTCGTGAATCGGCCCCTTTATTATCCCTATGACACAGAAGTTATACGCAGGGAGCTTGAAAATCTTCAAATCTGCAAAGGCGTGCCCAACATCGTACAAGCAGCTGGTATTGCAGTGTCTAAGAACCCTTATATGACGTCCAGCACGAGTAATCAGCCTCTTGTTGTGATTGGTATCCTGCTAGAATTTCATAGCGGGGGGTCTTTACAGGAAGTCCTGAGTGAGGGTTGTCTACTAGATCATCCTTGGGAAAGGTGGGCAATACAGATCGCAACCGCGCTGGCTCATCTGCATGGGGCTGGGGTAACTCACATGGATATCAAACCTTCGAACGTTGTCCTTGATTCAGATGGGAACGCGATACTTATTGACATCAGTGGCATTGGCGGAGTCACATATGAGTGGTGCGCCCCGGAGATACGAGATGAAATATCACCAATTGCTCTCCCTTTCGAGGTGCGCCGACTATGTGATATATGGGCTTATGGTCATCTCTTAACAGAGATTGTATCCCATGCAGAAGACAGCCCTGTTGCGACGACTTTGAGGCAGATTGCGGATTGTCTCACAGGAGAAAACACAGGGTCACGTATGACTTTATTGGAAGCTATCTCACAACTGGAAGCTGCAGGCATTGGAAGCTGCGTGACATGTAACTAGAGAAATGCTATTAATATCTCCAAGCGCTACCTTTTCAATAGATATCTGACCATCTCAGGATACACCTCTTCTCAAGCAGATGGAAGAACCCAGGTAGTCACAGATTGGCTAGGAACGTTCCCACTCCACTTCTGCCCGCTCTTCATAGTGACAGTCACATAGACATCATTGCTAAAAGTGTTTTCAATAACCACAGTGCGGGTTCCATCGGGATTCAACGAAGCCACGGACTGGATACCGCCACTGCCAGAGTATGTGTAGCTGCCACTGCCATTGAGCACAATCGCACCAGGTGGCATGAACTTGCTGAATTGCGCCATCATGTAGTATGCGGTGTTGAGCGTGTATCCTCCGTTGTTAATGGTCACCAAGCCTTGACATGTCGCGCAGCCGCCAGTGGACAGATGCGGACCATTCTGAGCGTTGGTTCCCAGAGTCCATGCTGCAACTCCCGAGGCCCAGTTCTGCAGGGGACCAATGGTGAAGTCAGCCGCTTGATGCCATGCGCCAGATGCTGAAGTCCAGCACTCGGTCATATATTGCTTCACTCCAGGGTTTGTGTTGTGGAACTGGCTTAGCACTGTCCAGTCGACGTTGGGAGCGTAGCAGTGCCAAGCGACCGACTTGACGTACTGACCGGCCCGGTTAAGGACAGTCTGAGGGTAGGACGGGACATCTGTGACATGTCAGCTTCTTTGCTAGAATATCAACGATAACACGTATCGTACCTGTGTTGTGGTCATAAGCCCAGATTTCGGTATCGAGTCCGGCGTTGGCAAGAGCTGGGCCGATGTAGTTCTGGATCAGCTGCGCTGACTCATAGTCATAGACATACATGGTGGGATAACCAGCTGAGCTAAACAGCGGCTCGTTCTGGATGGTAATTGCGTCGACGTGGGCACCGAGATTCTTATACGCTTGGATATACTTGACAAAGTACTGCGCGAATTGACTGGCATACCCCGTACTACCAGTTCCACCACTGGTCAGGTATCCATCGTTCAGGTTGTTGTTGTTCGTATTGCCATCGATGACACCGTTTAGCTTCATCCATCCTGGCGCGCTCCAGGGAGAGCCGAGGATCTTGAGGTTGGGCTGCAGAGACTTCATTGTTGCCAGCATCTTGGCCATGGCCGTTCCTCGGTCCCCCAGGTTGAATCCCGACAGTGACGGATCCGCTTTACCACCATTGTCATCGTATGTGTAGGCTGGGTCACCGGACAGATCGGAAGCTCCAATGGTATGTCGCATCAAAGCAAAGTTCGCCCCGGCCGATGTCATCAATTTATTGAGCAGGTCCTGCAACACGGAGGCCGACAAAGTGTTGAACGAGGTGACCGTGGCATCGGTGACGGCAGCACCGAACCCAACGATCGTCTGTCTGTGACCGGACGAGGTGTCGTCAACGGTCAATTGCCAAGTTGATTCAGAGCCGGGATTTCCTGTTCCTTGGACTGGGGCTGCTATGGAGGACAGCTTGTAGTTGCCGGCCGAGTTGGAACAGTATGCAGAAGCAGATACGGCTCGTTTCTCTGGTGTGGCATGGCTTAGGGCTGTCAAGCCAAGCAGAGCACCGACGGATATACGCATTGTCAAAGAGAAGTAAGTCCTTGTCTTGCTCTTGGTTATTTTCTGGTGTCGCCAGAGGCACTGATTGAGAGTTCTCCGAACAGACGGGCGTATTCAAGACTTTATACCCACAGTCAGCCCATAGGCTGATACTAATTCGGCACCTGGTTTGGCAAGGATTAAGCTATAACTCCTCTTCAAGTGCATTATTGGCCAGAACAATCAAGGTGCATCTTTAGAAGCTACACAAGCATTACCCCGGCGGAGTACGGAGCTGAGGAATACTACGCACAAGATGAGGATACCACAGTATCATGGACTAATGCAAGCCTCAAACCTCTTAGAAACCAGCTCAGATCAACATGGTATTGATCTTCGCCGCTTAATCGATGCCGACGTCTTCAGTTCCCGGACTTCGCCATGGCTCGATTTTAGCCCTGATACCTCAGGCGGACTCTCGACCAACGAGGCAAAGCCTGCCCCCGTAAACAAGCATTATACCTCTCCTGTCAGTAGTAATTTATATCAAAGCGGAACATAATAACCCCCAACCCCACCTCTCTTAACTGTATTCGTCTTACGTGAGAATTTAGGATCATGCAGTGGGTGGGTATCTTGACAAGGCCGTTCAGTATGGGGTATGTACTCGGACTTGCCTGGAACAGGCTCCGTACATCATCGGCCCTTTGAGAGAGAGCATAGATAAGTAGTGCATGACTACTTGAAGCCCCTGAAGATGTCTAGCTCAGTCATAAGCCTCTACCATTTCTACGCCATAAAGCTAGCGCCCCACAGCACGGTAGATGAAAACCCCCGGCCCCCGCATCTTCACCGTCTGTTTCTCAGCAAAGAGACCATTTTCCGGAAAGGGTAATGCAGAATTACTCCATCCAACTCATCCAATTCTCAATGAGAACTTAGACACATGGTTTAATAGTACCTTGCTCCCATACATACATGGTCAACCAAGGAAGTAGATGGAAGAAATGTTCTGCCTCAGGCATGCACGGCATTCCCAAGCTGGCTTCCCAATACGGTTAGCACCTGGTACTGCCGTGCCCCTCCGATGTTGTTGCGTCAATCGAGCATCGTCAAAGTCATCGGATATACACTCGTTTCCGTCCTCAATTGACTGCCCAAAAGCCAGTGTTTCTCGTCAATCTGCACAATGGCATCCATTCTACCCCGTACCGGCTTGAGAGCCCTTTCTGCGCTCCCCAGAGCCGGCCCTGTCTCAAGAGTGGCTTTCTCCCGCCAGCTTCCGCGCGCCCAGCCCCTCGTGCAGCCCTTCGGTCGCAGATTCCTTGCAACTGTTCCCCAGGAACAGCCTCGCCTGCGTCTTGGTTCAACCGGTACCTTATTCTCTCCGTCCTTTGGTTGTAAACATCCTGCTAACATATCTTATGTATTGTAGCTCCGAACTTCAAGGCTCAGACCACTCACGGCGAAATTGATTTCCACGAGTTCATCGGAGACAGCTGGGCCATACTCTTCTCTCATCCCGCCGACTTCACCCCAGTATGCACGACCGAACTCGGTGCCTTTGCCAAGCTGAAGGGTGAATTTGACAAGAGAGGTGTCAAGATGATCGGTCTGGTGGGTAGTCCTCTCAATTGAAGCATGGTACCATACTCATTGATCATTTATAGAGCGCGGACGATCTCAGCTCTCACGGCGACTGGGTCAAGGATATCAACGAAGTCGCATCGACCACCGTTCAGTTCCCCATCATTGCCGATCCCGAGCGCAAGGTCGCGTTCCTCTATGACATGATCGATCAACGCGACCTGGACAACATCGCCGAGAAGGGCATTCCTTTCACCATCCGTGCGGTTTTCATCATCGACCCCGCAAAGAAGATCCGTCTGACAATGCTGTACCCTGCTTCCACTGGTCGTAACTCCGCCGAGGTCCTGCGTGTAATTGACGCTCTGCAGGCGGCAGACAAGAAGGGCATTGCCACTCCCATCGACTGGACCGTTGGCGAGGATGTCATTGTTCCGCCCTCCGTCTCGACCGAGGACGCTAAGAAGAAGTTTGGCAATGTGCGGGAGGTCAAGCCCTACCTGCGCTACACCAAGTTCTAGGTGGCTCCGACTCATTCCGGTCGATACATGGGATCCAGTAGATTTGTAACAACAATAAGATTTCCGTTATATGCAGCTGATATGTCAAAGTAGCCTTGCATTGGCACTGCCTCAGCTCTGCCATACTGGCACAGCAATGTGCTCGGTTTACTGCACTGACGATAGGTCACTTTCCAGCTCGCATCGAGTAGCAACAGCTTCGAAACTGTAGATTCGATCGATGTTACCAATTCCTCACACTACTGACGTTCCGCAGTTATGTATGCTGTGTCACTAATCCCTAATGGCTGGCCAAGTCAATTCCAACTTCTACCCTTGCAGGAGGATTTCGCACCACCCGTTTCCGGGCCGCAAGCGGGCTGACAGTCGCACAGCAGTTGTCAGCGCAATGGGACAAAGGTTATGAAGCTGAGTCCTTCGCAAGCGACAACTCTCAGCGGCCTTCACAGTATCATAGTAGCTTTATGTGAAGATTCAAGATGTCTGGAACGTATAGCCAAAG
The DNA here is from genome assembly GCF_000149645.3 of Aspergillus fischeri NRRL 181. Taxonomy (NCBI): domain Eukaryota; kingdom Fungi; phylum Ascomycota; class Eurotiomycetes; order Eurotiales; family Aspergillaceae; genus Aspergillus; species Aspergillus fischeri. The sequence goes on from NW_001509764.1 coordinate 1,782,222, forward strand.
TTCGGTCCAGATATACCGAATTCTTGAGCAAACCAGGCACATACAACTCGACGATACATCAAGTAAGACGACTCTAGCTTCTATCCCCGGAAGGTGAGAGCAAAGCTAAGTATTCCAAAGCAAAGATTGCGTCCGCCATCGGACCACTTTCTCAAATCAGAAACCTGATCGAGTTTTTGCAAAAACTGGGCCACGTCCGCGAATCGTCTGCTCTAGCCGATGTGCTTCGCGTGTGCATCCAACCGCACGACCTTGGAGGGCTGGGTCTGGACGATGCGAGTGACTTGGCAGCGCAGCAAGAATCAGAAGTTCTGTTCCTCGTATCTGCCTGGCTGGAAGCGCTTAATTCAGAGGATAGATCCAGATCAATGCCTGCTCCGGTAGCATCAAGGCCTCCAAGTCGGCGCGGGATGACTCTAAGCGAGAAAATCTTTGCGTTGCACGAGGTTACTCATAGAGGTTGGGTGGCTCCTGGAGATTTGATTCTGGTCGACGTCGACTGGGTGATTGCCTCAGAGGCATCATGGGCCGTGAGGATTTACCTCAATGATTTCTTCTCCGCCGCTAAGTCAGTTCATTAGGGCATGGAGACTACGTACAGCGACTTAGGAAACCCTGGGATTCATCGAAATGATCGCTTCTGGCTCGCCGGTGATCATGTCGTAGATCCTCGAATCAGACACATTCCAAAAGTTCGCGCGCTGATCGATGCAAGCGAGAGGGCAAAGCGAGTGTTCAAATTAACCGAATACCAGGGAATGAACGTTGGTCGATGATAAACCTTATCTCCAGGGAGATGCTGACACGGTTTAGTATACGATCCTCCACACCGAGTTCTACAGGGAACGAGCACAACCTGGCATGCTGATCATTGGCTCCGACTCACATACGTGCTCCTCTGGCGCATTGGGATGTCTGGCGATTGGGCTCGGGGCAGCAGATGTGACTTTGCCCTTGGTGACAGGGGAGACGTGGTTCAAGGTTCCCGAGTCCATCAACATCCGACTCGTGGGTGTACCTAAGCCTGGGATCGGTGGAAAAGATGTTATACTATACATCATGCAGCAGTTGAAGAGGAATACTGTCGCTTCTGATAGGATCGTCGAGTTCTCTGGTGCTGGTGTGCAGTATTTGTCGGCTGATGCTCGATTTGCTATTTGCAACATGACAGCGGTACGTCGATGCAGTTGAAGACTTTATGCCTTGCTTATTGAAGAAGGAACTCGGTGGCATCACCGGGGTATTTGTGCCTGATCAAATCACGCGCGACTTCGTGGCCAACAGACGCTTACAACGACACAAGAATCTCATCACGTACTTCCGACCCGATAGCGATGCGCAGTACGCCGCAGAACTCGACATTGATCTTGGAAATGTCCAGTCATTCTTTGCTCGATACCCGAGACCGGATGATGTGGTTCCTGTCTCGGATTACGCAGGAATGCCGTTGGATGGTTGCTTTATTGGAGCTTGCACCACAACCGAGGAGGACCTCATCCTTGCTGCTCTTGTGCTAGAGCAAGGACTGAAGAAAGGCTATCGGTCGGTTAAATGTGGGAAGAGGAAGATGGTACCCGGGTCATTGCCGATCCTGCGTAGACTACGCGAATTATGCCTCACCGACGTCTACGAAGCGGCGGGTTTTGAGATTGGAATCCCAGGCTGCAGCTATTGTGTTGGCATGTCGGCAGATCAGGCAACTCCAGGAGAAGTCTGGCTCTCATCCCAGAACCGGAACTTTGAGAATCGCATGGGTAAAGGTTTGTATGCGTGCCGCTTATCTGCATTCTTTAGCTGAAGATGCAACGCAGGGTCAATAGGCCATCTAGTCTCTGCCGCAACTGTCGCTGCATCCTCATTCGAAATGAAATTGACCGACCCTCATGACTTGCTTTGTGGGATCGATTGGGAAAGATGGATGTCGTTGCGCGGGTCTTTTGGACTGACAGCGAAGATGGACGCGGCTTCTCGTCTAACCTATGTTGAGCCGAGCGGCTCTCTTGCTCTCTCCAAAGAGAGACCTGAATCAAGTATCTTCTCCGGACCCACGCAAGAACCTCCGTTTTCTGGAACCCTGCGTGGCAAGGTACAGCTTCTAGGTGATTTCATCGACACAGATGGGGTATGCTCAATTAACTACACGTGTTCTTCTGCTATGCTTCATCCTGCTGATGACATCCACAGCTAGCACCGGCTGAATTCTTGATGGACATGAAAACTAATGAGCAAAGTGGTCTACATTGCCTGCAATACATCTATCCGTTGTTCCGTCGACGAGCCCAAGAAGGTTTCAACGTCGTTGTAGCTGGTCAAGCCTTTGGCTGTGGATCGTCGCGCGAACAGGCCGTCATGGCATTGCTTGGTGCGTGGTCCAGTTCCCACATGTACTTTTGCTGATAACGTCTCAAGGCTGCGATGTCAAATGTGTGATCGCGAAATCCTTCGCCTTTATCTTTCAACGGAACATGCCCAACCTCGGCCTGTTGGGCATTACCATGCCTAACGAGTCGTTCTACGCCGCCGCCAAGGATGGCTCAGAGATATTAATTGACCTCCATGCGCACGTCATCCACGTTGATGGACTCCGGTTTGAATTCCAATTAAGTCAGATGGAACAAGAACTGTTCCGCCACGGTGGCATTACTTCTGCCTTTCGAAAATTCGGGAACAGACTCTTCGAGGAGCTCACAGCGGCGAAGAATGTAGGGACAAGTCACAAGGAAGAGAATTGTCATGCACCTAGCGCGCTGCAATGGTAATGATATCATCCTTGGTCTTGGACCATCTCATTCATTAGACAAGTCCATGCCCTAAAGCAGCTAAGATAGTGGCATTGGCACCTGAAAGTGGCACATTCCTTTCCTTTTTCTATTATCGACAGATAGCATCCAAGAGGAGCCAGTCAATGCACTGGGCAATATTCATGATACGACTTTCTCGAGTTTCTCTTGCTAGGTTTCAGTATTGTTCTCCACACTTTTGTGGACCGTCCAAAGTGAGATGTTTCTGTTGTTGTCGGGTATCGGATCGGTCCAGCCAATCAGCAGTCGGCGATGACATGCTCAATAGAAACAATGCATCTGATAAGGATTTGCAGGATATAACGTTGGCATTATTTGACAGAAGTTCCTGGTTCAGGTTAAGTTGCAGTTGTTAAGATCTTTTTCCTAGTATCGACTTAATCCATATGTGGTCAATAAATCGCTTGACCCCGAGAGTCATCAGAATACCCACTCCGACGCTTGTCCCATCCGCTTTCATCAGCAACAGAATGACACATTCCGCCACAGTGACCCTACATGAGGTCAAACATGAACATATACAGACACCGCAGCCCTCTTTCAGGACGCTAGCCATTCCGCAAAATGAAGATGACCCGAAAATCCGCGAGAAATATCGCCCCTTCGTCCTGAATCCACAGCAAGCGGCCGAGGATTGGGCCAATCGCTTGGAACTCGACACCGTGCTGGACATGGCGGAGAAGGATCTCAGGACGACTCAGAAACGCATCAAGGTTTTAGTTTTGTACGGTTCGTTGCGGAAGAGGTATGGATCTGTTAACACGCAGTAATCCTGCCAAGCATCCGAGGCTAACATTGTTGACAGATCGTACTCGAAGCTCGTAGCCTTTGAGGCCAGTCGAATCCTCTTCCGCCTCGGCTGTGATGTCCGAATTTTTAATCCAGAGGGCCTACCGGTCAAGGACGACGTCCAACATACGCACCCCAAGGTCCAAGAGCTGCGCGAGTTGAGCACATGGAGCGACGGTCATCTGTGGGTGACCCCCGAGCAACACGGCAACCTGGTAAGTTCCTCACCATCCAAAGTCTTCCAGAGCACTACTGATCCTTTCCAGACTGCCGTCTTCAAGAACCAGATCGACTGGATCCCGCTGTCGACCGGTAGCATTCGACCCACTCAGGGTCGTACCCTGGCCATCGCTCAAGTATGCGGAGGATCCCAATCGTTCAACGCCGTCAACTCGCTTCGAATCCTGGGGCGGTGGATGCGCATGTTTGTGATCCCGAATCAAAGCTCAATACCGAAGGCATACACGCATTTCCCGGATGCCGGTCAACCGGGAGACTATCATCTAATGCCAAGCGGTAACCGGGATCGTTTGGTCGATTGCATGGAAGAGTTTGTAAAGTACACGATCTTGATGCGGCCTCACTTTGATCTCTTTGCGGACCGGTATAGTGAACGCGAAGAAAGGCGGCTGAAACAAGCGGCGCAGGCGGCAAAAGCCGGACCGGTTGCCTAGAAGGAGATTAAGGTACGGCCGCGCTGAACATGTATATAGACATAGACCTTGGACTGATGCCCGCGATATCACTGATATGTCCGAGCGGCAGCCAAACGAATGTGGTCTAAGGAAAATTAAGCCAGCAGCCCCGACACAGAAAGCAGCAACACGCTGACTGGCGCAAAGTCTCTCCACACTTATTCATCAGGATGGCTGCCATAGGATACTCTGTAGTCAGGAAGGCGAGAGACCATGAGCAAGGAGAGCGTCACAGAGAACAAGACCAGCAGAATGGAGACTTTTGTTTACAATGCCGCCGCAGGCACTGTCACCTTCATCCTGTACCTCAACCTTATACTCGTGGACACTGCCCTATGGAAGTAACTGAGCTTGGATATATCAACTTAAATTAATACATGATCAATTAATGAGATCAGAAGTGCTGGTATCTCTTGCAAAACATGCATAGACAAATCAAAGTAGAATCATCAGTCGTCAAATATCGCTCCCGCATTCCTGCAATCACGACCGCTGTTCTTTGCTGGACGAGCCTGTAAACCAGTTTCCAGCACTCTGAAATCCTCCAGAAATGGAATTTCCCACCGTCTGTGCCCCAGAAGTGACACTCTGACCAGCACCCTTGGCCCGGTCCACCACGGGGTCTGTGACGCCGCCGAGCGGACCGCCATATGAGCCATTCTCGTCTTTACCGTTTCTCTCGGCGCGATTGATCCCTTCTTTGGAGATCATGTTACCGACAGGGGCAAGGAATCCGTTCTCGCCGAGCTGGTTGCCGACCAGATTGTTGACGTCGTCTTGCACCTGGTCGACCTGTTTGATGCCGGTGACTTTGGACTTGGAGAGGGTATCTAGCCGGGCTCATGTTAGTCTATGAGATTCTCAAGGACATTTATCCAATATAGATGAGAAAGGGACACTTCTTACCTTTCGTGACGTATGAAGCCTTGTTGTCGCCCTTGCCGAACCATTTCAGGTACTGCTCCTCGAGCCACGGCATCCACTTTTCATATTGGTCATTGTATGCCTCTTTAACCCATTCGCTAAAAGTCTGCTTCTTCTTCTGGTCTTCAGTGAGGTTGTCATAAAAGTGTCGCTTTTGCTCATCCGTATGGGTTTCAGCACCGGTCTTTTGGTTGGGATTGTCCATGTTGTTGCTGTATTCGACGGAAATATGGGTTTCTGTGTCAGTGGCAAGCTTGACGCTAAGAGGAAGTTTGCTTGAAAACAGATATTATCATAGGACTAAGATCGCGATAGCCTTCTATATAATGCTGGTTGGGTATGGCTGTCCGCCACATGGTGGGCCAGCACCATGACGTGTGTGGATCTCCATTAGATCAATCACTGCTCGACCCTTGCTGGATGCGTACTGGCAAAGTCAAAGCTCATTTCCTTAGCATCAAGGATGACATCTTGGTTGGATCTCTAGCGTTGGCACTTCTGGATGGCCATTCGACGTGATGATCCACGCGGGCCCTGACGTCATTGCGCCGTGTCTGGTGAATCTCTTGAAATGACAACATTCGATGATATGATATCCATATACACCGGGGCTGATTCCCATTGAAATTAGATCGGTTTATATTACAATGCTTTATATTGATGTCATGTCGTGCTTGGCATTGTTGTAGCATTATCGTAGTCGAATAATGCAGATGCAAGCGCAACTGTCAGATGGCTAGCCCTTTGCGCTGTTGGTAAAGTTCACTTGCATGTCGATCAGAACTTTCTTTCGTTGATCAAGATCTCAGGCTCCAAGGCTAATCAATCGTTGATTTAATTCGATTGCTGTCTCCTTTAGACCAGTCTCAAGAAACCGTTTTCATACTCTCGGGGAGGTCGCTGGTTCTCTTCCCCAGAGCATTCCTCCCGAGGGCAGCAGTGTTCTCAGTGGCATGAATGAAGCGCGTGGGCAAGGAAGAAGAATTATATTATGCTACAGCCCTCGCTATCTTGGTAACGATTATAACCCTTTGAATGAGCCGGAACCTAGCCTGTTCGCGCTAGAATGGGAGATTTATTGACTGGACATCTGCTACACATGAGGCCATTTCAGAAGACTTTGATCTCAGAAGACTTTTAGCTCTTTCCCAAACCGATTGCTCCAGAAATGACAGGCTTAGGACCTGACCACTTCAGAGAGTACCGACTGGGGATGGATATGGGCAGCCTCGCCATTTCAGCCTTGCCAGGGGTACTGAGTTTATTTTATGAGCCTCGTGTAGTTGCCTCTAGCTCAGCCTATCATTGACCACTCTTTGCCAAAATATACAGGGCTGCTCCACCTTTACGAGGTCGACAGATCGTGCCGCCTTTGCGCCAATCGCTTTGCGGGATGCATCATCTCGAGATATAAATACCCCGGAATACGAACAGTGGAGATTACGGATGTGTCTGCCAAGACAGCATTATTGCCTCTTTAGGCTGCATTCTGCGGCTCTGTCGTGATGCCCACAGCTTCAACACTTACATGTGCTTTATTGGGAGACAAATTATCACCGTATATAAGACTTCCTCCGGAACCCATCATGATAGGAGCAGAACATCACTCCTCTCATCTTCACTACCACTTGTTTCATTCCAACCTTACTCATAATGAGATTCCTTCCTTGGGCTGCTGCCATTCTCTCAGCTGTGTGCGTTCAGGCAAATGAATGGCACGCCTACTACCGGCTGACCTCCGATGCATATCAAGCCAAGTTCAACGACCTTGTGGGCCAAGGCTACCGCTTGAATTCCGTCAGCGGTTACGAACGCAACGGCCAGCCTAACTTCGCCGTTATTTTCGAGAAGAAGCCTTCTACGGCCTGGAGATCTCACCATGGCATGACTTCTGCCGCTTACCAAAAGAAATTCGACGAGTATCTCAGCCAGGGATACCGTGTCGTGCAGGTCAATGGCTACACTGTCGGCGACAACGCGTACTACGCTGCGATTTGGGACAAGTCGCCTTCCGCCGGCTGGGTTACCCGTCATGGAATGACAGTCGAATCGATGCAGAGATATTTCGGCGAGTACCTGAAACAGGGCTACAAGCTCACTCATATCAGTGGCTACGAGCTCAAGGGCGAGGAGCGCTTTGCTGCCATCTGGGAGAAGAAGAACGATAATGTCGCCTGGTTCTCCTATGCGAACATGACCTCTGCCGAATACCAGTCGCGCTTTGACAAATATGTCAAGGACGGATATCGCCTGACCGACGTTGATGGATATCAGGTAGACGACCACGTTTACTATGCGGCCATCTGGGACAAGTCGGCTTCTGGTGCCTGGGTTGCCAGACATGGATTGAATTCACCAAGCTTCCAGGCGGCATTTGACAAGTATAAGAAGGAGGGCTATGTTCTACGCGCTTTCAGTGGGTACAATTCTGGAAAGGAGGATCGCTACGCTGGTCTTTGGATAAAACCATAGGTTGCATTTAGTCTTTAAACTTGTAATATAGGATAAATCTTCAAGGTGCACCATTACTAGGATATACCTTCGAATACATCAAAATCATGAGTTGAAAGTGGTCACATACACAGTCCGGTGTTTAGAAATATATATCGATGGTTTAGTGGCCGAATCGGCCATACTTATTTTGAATGCTGATAAAACTATTTATATCCTAACTTCGCAATGCAAGCATGATCGTATAATTTAATGCTTGATTAGAATAATTCAATATGGAATTGTGTATTTACAGCACACTCTGCCATTTGTACAGGTATTCTTGAGGGCCGCCAAGTGTGGCATGATAGCATGTATACCTCGCGCCAGCGCTCTGCTACATAAGCTTTAGCAAAGCCCATTATCTCAACAATTGCCTCTATGGTGTAGTTGGTTATCACGCAGGTCTCATATCACATGACTCTTCTGTCAACAGAAGGGATGTTCCTGAAATCCTGAGGTCTCCAGTTCGATCCTGGATGGAGGCAATTCTTTTTTCTTTTTGCTCTCATCTCCGCCCACCTCCTCTCTGTGCAATCATCCTCATCAGTTTTCTCAGCATTCTAACGATAATGTATATATAAAAAGATCGGCATGAATTATTGACTGTCTGTAGGCAAGATCTAGATGTCGGTGATAATTAGCAACCTGCGTAGACAAACAATCAATCCGGTCTGGAATCATGACCGGACAGTTGGTCTTCATTCCACTCTCCACAGACACTACTTGATCTGTTCACAGGCCACAAGTGCAAGCTGATCATGGAATCTCCTTCTTATACGCCAAGATGTATCTCTGGTTCTGCCATTCTGTCACAGTGTACCACTCCTTCTTCGCCTCATTGTAGCTCAGATCCTCATTACCGGGAGGGAAGTAGCTCGATCCGATGGCTGCCTCTCCAGGGGTCCATGTGAATAGATCACCTCCATTGTTCTGACCATTGCTTCTTCCCAGATAGAAAGTGTCATTCCGGGAGAATCCGCCCTGCATGCGAAGAATATTGACGCAGTATGCCCAGGATGCGGTTGCTACTGTCGAGCCGGTCTTGCGCAGCCGGCGTGTCGTATAGTCCAGGGGATATTTGACCAGGCGGATGGGAGTTGAAGCGTCATCGGTCTGGTACTCGCCGATCAGCAGAGTGTCGGGCGAGTCAAGACGATCAAGAGCGACCCAGGAATGCCGGAATTTGGAGTCTGGCTGGAGCTCAGTCCAATTGTAGACCCTATCACCGTCATTAGCATCTTCCACCTGGGATATATATACAATGGAGAAACGGAAACTCACCTCGTCTGAGGAAGGACATAGGCGTAATCGGCTGCCGAGTAGCCGCCTCCAGCCATCTTACCGATCCCATCGCCACTCTCGACCTTCCATATGTTGTCCATGTCGAACACCCGCAGGCCATGGTTGGTATCGACCACGTACAGGGCATTGCCGTACCAAGCAATGCCACCCGCATGGATCGGCACTGACTTGAAGTTATCGGCAGCGCTTGGTTCCACCAGCATTACGTGCCGGTACTTGTGCGTCGCGCGGTCCACAAAGCTCACGCGAACATTGGCATCGCCTTCCTTTTGGTACCAGCTGGCAAGCCAGACGTCCTTGCCCTCGTATGTCCCGACGGCCAGCGCATCACCGGAGCTAGTCATTCCTTGTGGAATCCACTTGGTGGTGGACTCGTCGCCGGAATTCCAGAGCCACCGCTCCGACATTGGGAAGGCGGCTGTGACCTTTTGCAGGTCCCGGTTCGCATCCGCGAGAACCTGGCTGACCGTAACCTTCTTGCCGGCATCGGTGAAGATCTTGGACAGCGCCGGGAGGAACTTGTTGTCCGTCTCATTAAGGGTAAAATATGACGGGTTCAGTACTTTGGTATCGCCAGTACATGCCCGTGGATCTGCGTAGACCGAAGTAAGGAGAAGCAGGGGCAGGGAGACGGAGACGGAGCTGAAAAGTTTCATCCTGGCGACTCTGCAGGATGTGAGTGGCAGTCAGGACGCAAATATTCCTCTAATATCCCCTCCTGTGGCCTTCTTGTCGAGCAGCGATATTTATTCCATGCGGCTTGTGATGATTGGCATGGCCTCTTCTGCAGCTCATCAACTTATACGAGGCTTGGCAGGCGCACAGGTCAATAGGAAGGGCAAGTTTTATGATGTGGAGAAATCAGGGGTATTGAAAGACAGGAATGATCAAATACCGAGCCCTTTTACGAATTTTCTACGCATCTGAATGGTGGAGCGGTATGATCGCTGCGTCTCGCCCCCGCAGCCGAAGGAAATGAATCTCGTATTTCGTGCGAAAGAATGGCTTCAGGTTTAAGATCATGGAATGACGAAGCTCAAATGGGGTACATAGCACTGTTCTCGATACCGTGGGACCCCAAGGAGACTGGAATATCGAACAGTTCCTACGGAGTACAAAGTATGATATGAGGCTTCGGACGGTCTTAATTGACAATGATACCTAAGGCATCAAGGGACCTCTCAACTCCGAAAATTCAGGCAACCAATCTAATCATGTGATGAATGAGTCAGACAGCCGAGGAGGTGTATCGCAACAGTCTGAAAGCGTACAAAAGTCAGACCACAAGTATACCACTCTGACTATGACTTAGAGAGGACATATCCGTCTTGCCATGACGCACCAGGCGCAAGCCACAAATGCGACCGTGTCGAGTGCATTGCCCTCGGGAAACATGCGCCAGCGGTCGCGACAGGCATGCGCGCCCTGCCGCCAACGCAAAAGAAAGTGCGATGGGAGATTCCCATGCTCGGCCTGTACAGGCTATGGATATGACTGCCAGTTCCTGGACGACTCTGTGAAGTCTGTCAAAAGAAACGCAGACTCGGTTTCGTCGTTGCCACTGCCCTCTACGAAGGCTGCTCGTTTGTCAGAGGCGACAGCAAAAAGCCTGGGAGGCAGCTCGGTAATCTCTTCTTCCTCTCATGGCATCCTTGAGCCTTCAAAGCTCAGGTATATGGGTCGACACGCATCAGTTGCGTTTCCCATGACGGTCGGCCTGGAGTTGCAGGCCGCAAATCCCCCGCGCCTGCACTCTTTTGCGTATAACCCTGGAGTTCGCGCAGAGCCCAGCTGTGGTGTCTCTTTTGACTTGACTGCATTTATCTCATGGGATAAAGTCCGAAGTTTGATGGATGTGTACTTATCCACTGTCCATCCCGTGTTTGGACTGCTGGACATGGAGCGGCTGTACCATCGATGCGAGGAGCACTGGCACGGGAAAGCACAAGGCCTCTGCCTGGAGGCGCTAATCAGCGGAGTCATTGCTCTCGGCTCTCTCTTCTCCGGTTTTCTCAGCGAAGAAGAAGAGACGAGGGTCATGCTGCATGCGAAGGAGATCCTGGAAGATGCCTCAGTCAGCCGGACACCCTCCATTGACAAGATCGCCGGGTGGATCTTGCGTACCATCTATGTGCGAGCGACCAGTCGGCCACACTCGGCTTGGATGTGTAGCTGCACCATGATGCATCTTGTTGAAGCTGCTGGCCTCCACCAGCCATTAGATGCGGTCATTCTGACGACCGGAAGTAGTGGCAGAAAGGCTTTGGAGGATATCGCTGAGACACGGGACCGCATTGCCCAGGTAGCTCAGTGTTTGAATATAATCATAGCCTACGACTATGGGCGGTCCGCGGTAGACCTTGGATTGACATGGAAGAGAGACTCGAAGAGCGATGCGCCATCTAATGACCTGACACCTCAGTTGTTCAGTCTGGTCGGAGCTGTCCCACTCGACAACAATGCTGATCCGGCTGCCAGGCGGGATGAGTTGGCCATGGGCCTCGAAAATCTGGTCAAGGTATCGGTTGAGCATGACTTTTTGATATTAGTCAAGGCAGACCTGGCATTTTGTCTCTACCGCCGACTTCGACTTTTAGAGTCTGTAACACCTCAAGCACAGCTCGACCGGGTTATCGAGGTCGGTTGTTCCACATTACCCTCTGCCCGACGACTGGTGGCACAGAATCATCCATGGTGGAATGTCGTTTGTACTGTCTTTCAGTTCATTTGCATTCTTGTCGCCATCGATACAGCCGAGAGTCTGGAAAAGATATCGGAAGCCGTGGAGACCCTGGAAATGATCGCACAGCGATTGAACACACATTTGGCAAATGAAGCGCTTCACACAGCACGTCATCTCATCAACGCATCATTGGATAAGAAGCGAAAGGGCATCTCGATCCTCGAGCGGGTATCGGGAATTTCTGCGCCGACTGACCCTGATCGCTTGGGAGGACAGTGGCTCCCTTCAGATTCATTGCTGGATTCCTTTCCACAAACACCGTCGATTGATATGGACTTTCTTCTCGGTATGGACTTGCTGCTTTGATGACATGCCGTCTTCAAATGCTACCATTCGACTCTGCAGTTGATTCAGCCAAGGTAGACACACTGTTTCACGATGATATGACGCGGAGAATGGCTGTCTACGGAGCGACGGTTCCTACAGAGCTGCGAAAGCTGCATATACAGAATTCCACGTCCAACGTTCTCCGGCATCATTAGAGGCGAAAAAGCCGCCCTCCAGTCGAGCACCGCTGCAAACAGCGCCAGAAGTGCTAAAATGTCTAGCGTTAATAGTGCGCTTGCCGATACTTGTGTGGTTGATGGAACTCTATTGGAGGGGACGATATCCGCCAATCCATGCAGATTGCCCAGTATGCGTAGAGTATGAGCTTCAGCTGCATGACCCATTAAGGAGAGGCGCTCACTGCCACATATGCTGTCGGTATGTTCATATGATACTACGCAAAGGCAGATGAGTAGTACCTAGAATACTGAAGACGATGCGAATAGAGGTTCGCTTCGGAGCGCATATAACATCGCTCATAAATGGAGCTACTGATGAAGCGCAAGTGTTCATATTGTTGCGTCGGCCATTGCCTTTAGATGGGAAGCTGTGTTGAACATTCACTCCAGGTCAATTATCGAACGCATGACAGACTATCGTACAGCTCATCAAACCCGAGAAACATTTCCTAAAACATTTTCTCAAAGACATTCTGATCACTGTCCAATGCGTCCGCTTCCTTGCGCAGCACGTCTGCTCTGAACTTCCGGAATGCGTTCTCGATGCGTTTCCTTCGCTCAGGGTCCTTTGTAATACTGCGACTTCCACTGGCTGCTCCGGCAAAGAAGCCTGTAGAGAAAAACAGGTTAGCGACCATTGCATCTTTTGTATATAAGTATTGCACCAGGCATACCCAGCTCCCCGCCCAAGAAGAGTCCACCAGCGGAAGCAAAGAAATATGTCGCAAAGTCTCCCCATGTTGTCGGCTTCAATAACGGGGTAATATCAGGGATTGCTTCTATTTCTCTGTCAGCAATTGCAATCTTTTCTTCCGCCGAAGAGGACTCTCGCACCAGTTCGACCATCCGCAAACACCACCTGCGTGGGTTTCTCCGCTGCGCGGAATGCCTCGAAAAACGCCTTGCGCGTGCTTCGCAATCGGAACGCGACGTAGAGGCCAAGGCCAATTCCAACTGCCGAGCCGACGGTCGTCCAGAGGGACACTCTGGAGGCGGCGCTTTTCAGCACGTCGCGATCTTCGGGTTGCAGGTCATGTTGCATGTGCTGGTCCGCCAGTCGCGTGAGCTCGTCGCCGCGACGACTGCGGATGGAGAAGGAGGATTCAGGCATGTCGATGGATCGAGGTAGTAGAATGGTTTTAAGATTAATATTTGATAGGAGAGAATTTGCTCGAGAGATGCAGGTTGATTAAATATCAAGGTTTATGGGACTCGACAATTGAAGCTGGTTGCGAGTAATGACGTCAGCGGAGAAGCGCGAATTATAGCATCATCATTTTGACATTGTGTCCCATTCTTCAGTGATTACTAGTTTTGAAATAATCATTGTATAGTTTGACAATCGATCTACCAGCGGGACGTATCAGTCTCAGGCATTGATCATGAAGCTTGAAGTTTCCTGGGAGTACTAGGTAGATAACAACGATATATGTATCATTCCCGTTTAGGTGTATGATAGTAGTGAGTACTGAGTCACCGCATCCTCCTAAGCTCTTGACAATTTCTATGCAAGAGCTAAACTCTTTCATAGAATCGTACGATAACCCTGGTGTCGTCGATTGTGGACACTGCCCAATATGATAGGGTATGCTCATTGTGATGACTCGACTTGTAGCCTACCGCTGCCGCGAGGATGGAGACATAACTGCGGTACAGCCAGCAAAGAAGTGATTCTGGTACTCTAAGGCATCGGCGACAAGAACAGGCTGAATGAGCAGGGGATCACGGCCCTTATAGTCAGATCAGATGTGGCCAGGGCTTGCAGAACCATCTGATGAGCGTTTTGCAGCACTGCTCAAGGCTCACCGCGTCGCAAAGACGTCTTTACTGCTATCTGAGGGTTGGCATCCCGAGACGGAGTAGCCGGAGAAATGTATTTTGAGAGCGTGCTGGTCCTGGAATCTGACCAGAACCCGTCATCCAGCGTTCTTGAGAATCCCGACAAACCTTCCAGTTTCCTCATCTTCAACGTCATGATATGCACTTATGTATTATCCATTCAACCAAAGATTGACACTTGTTTCAGATATGCCACCGCCACAATCTTGGTGGAATCCTGTTGTATCTATCAGACCGCTTTATCGTAATATGCAAGGGATGGTGCGCAGATCTCAGTCATCTCACGTCAGCTCTTCCACTGAAATTTGAAAAACGAGTTTGTCGGTGGCAATCGTGGCATCCCTTGCAAGATCATGTGTTCGCTGTGACAGGTTCCCATGCGGTTAGAGCGCCTGGCACCTTGGGCACCAGCAGATTGTGGCTCTAGTTGTGATCTAATCAAGCGTGATAGATCGGCAGATAGACCATGAGATTCTTAAGCTTTACCGGCGCACGTGCGACAGTATACAGCAAGGGTTGAGCTTCGACATATCTCGTGGCCTGATTGATGACGGAGTTAGTAGATAAACTATGTTGGTGTCACGCCATCCCCTCGTCTTCGGGTGTGGCTGGATCGACATGCAGCAGCAATTTGTCGAGGTCAAGGTTACTCGAAGTTTCAGGTATCCAGGCTGACTCCCTGGAAAATGCCATGGATTCTCGCAAAAGGGAGGATAACCTGCATGTCAGTCGTTTCCTCAGCAGGACCGTCCACAACAGGCTTACGGGTTGACTGCAGCTCAAGGTAAGGGTCACGTTCGACAGTCTTCCAGAAAGCAAGGGAGCATAAGGAGAAAAACTTCCATGAGTCTGCAAGGGAGGGACACGTGTACGTTTGTAGGATTCCTAAGAAAGTTTCCATGGGTCTCTCTGGGTAGGGTTCCTATGCCTACGCTGGACCAACTGGTACACGCATCTTCTAAGGCTGTCAAAACAATCTGTTGTGCTTTTGCCTCAACTGGCAAGAGTTTCTGTTTCATCGACGAAGCTTATGCGCCTTGATTAGTCCTGTAGTGATTGGTTCTCATACATATAGGTGTGTCCGACGACTGTCGGACATGGTCAAAGGGTTATCATCGGAGCCTGGCAGTTCATCATTGCTGAACCAGTGGAAGTGCATTCGGAGTAGCAGAGATGAACCCGCCTCTTTCCGAGAATCGGTCTTTGCTGGTTTCCAGAATGGTCTGTGGACTATATGCACCTCTGCTAAGCATGATGCGGGATTTTTCTGTTGTTGAATAGCACCCGTTGCTCAACCGAAGATTCCCAACAGAGGTGTTTACCCTTTGCTTGGCAATCTGCGATCTGACAATATCAGAGCAATAGTCACGTTTGCTCTAGGGCCCAGACGGCAGTGAGGACAGCAGTGACTCCAAGGTGTCTACTTCAGCACAATCACAACTAGGCTTGTTCTGGATTCCGAGCAGCCACCTTAGGTAACTTCGGATAACTTCCGTTCTGAGTAATCAGCACAACTGTCCCTGAATAACTCGCGCAATGAATATGCTTTACGCTCACGTCTCCAAGGATCGTCTCTGCAGCATCGCAACTTCAGCTTTCGACCCGATATTGTTTATAAAAATGGCTCATAACGGAGTCGTGAACGCGGGGTCTAATGTCCACCTCTCCGCATGGAGATCCTGAGGCTTCCCCAACAATATGGAGCAAAAGAGAGAGCGATATCCACAGTATGAACTGTATTAATAATGGAATCCCAAATAAACAGGCAACTCGTGTAGGATACCCTCGTCGAGATGAGGTGCAGCCGCGACATCCTCAACATATTACTGGGAAACCGATCCTGGCCCTGCGGTTGCCGGATCGGGACTAGTCTGAGACATTTTCATGACGCAAGCATTTTATGCAGTCAGCCAAAGCCTCAGCCGGTGACTCCCAAACGCATCGAGGATAGGATACAGAAGATGTCTCAGAGAAGAATAAGTCTATGTCTGATTCAGGGGGGTTCAGATGTACTCCGTATACTCCGCAATCAACTGACAGTAGTACACAGTATGGAGTACTCCGTACACAGGAGCACGCCTGGGACTGAGAGGGAGGAAATAATAATTTCGGCATCCAGGGACAAGGCAACCCGACACTAACCTGAAATAGCCTAGCCTCTTGGCGGAATTGACTTTTTTCCGGTTCCTGAAGTCGAACCTGTCGAACATGTCGAACATTCTTATTCGCCCTACTCCGTAAATCCGACGCAGCCGGTCGCACCGCTACATGCTTATCTTATCTCACCTGACCACACTAGACCAAGTTCGGCCCTGACTGCGCTGTGGGTGGCGGAAATTCCCTGCCAATTTCTGCCAATTGCTGCCTTGTCGTGTCTTGTCTGGCTTGTCCTGTTGCTTGCCGTGATGCCAGTTGCCCTTAAGATCGGATTTGGGCGGCGCCACCGTCGATCGTCCGCAGAGTTTTATTCATGTCAGTCAAGGTATCAAAGGCTTCTTCTATCATATCCCTTGCTTTCATTCTACACGTGTCGCTTCTCCAGAACTGTTCCAGGACCCCCGCAATGGCCATTGAACGATTTCCGGGGACTTTTCGCGGGGATCTGGGCTCATCGACATGACTATTTCCCTTTGGTGATATCTATTACCAAATGCAATCACTTTGGTGCTATCTCGACTCCACGTCACAATGGGTCCACGCAGCCGTGTCGTTTCACAGAGTGTCATTGACTGCCAGCAGTCTAACCTGTTTGTGGCAAAGTGTCCACCCTTCGTCTGCCGGTCATTTGCTGGATGATGCCAAATGCAGTAACCTGGTACGCATAGTGGATCGTCGCACACCAGCGCCACAGAATCTAATTAATAAAAGAAATTCCCTGCTATCGCTCGTGCCCTTGGAGAAAAAGGTCTCCAAGTCTGGCTTATGC
The DNA here is from genome assembly GCF_000149645.3 of Aspergillus fischeri NRRL 181. Classification (NCBI taxonomy): domain Eukaryota; kingdom Fungi; phylum Ascomycota; class Eurotiomycetes; order Eurotiales; family Aspergillaceae; genus Aspergillus; species Aspergillus fischeri. The sequence continues at coordinate 1,799,240 of NW_001509764.1, forward strand.
AGCCCATACGCAGTGCTCTGTAATCCCATAGTAGTCCAATCATGCCACTGTATTTATTCTAATCGGCCTCTTTTCCCTCCTTCTCCCACCCCCCGTCTCTGCCTCACTTTTCCGCTCCACACCCATTCCCGCCCCTTCGGCCAGTTTATAAAGCACACAGCTGGCTTGTTCACTTTTCTCTCCCTCTGCTCTTCGCTCTCACGACTCGAGGAAGACGGTTCGATCTTGGGGCTCAGTCCACCTTTCTTCTCCCTTTCTCTCCCACCGTCTGCAACCTCACCCTCCCCTTCAACATGGGGTCCTCAGTCGACATTTCTGACTACTCTGATACCGGCAAGGCCGTGGGAGCCGACAATGAGAAGGGCGAGAAATTCCTTGCTCCTCCCCAGTACGATGGAGACATGATTGGGGAGATGAGCGAGGCAGAGAGACACATCTATGAGCACGGTGTGAAGAAATTCAGCCGTCTCGGATGGAAGCGTCTCACCGTCGTGCTCATCGTGGAGGCCATTGCGCTTGGTAGTCTGTCGATCCCCTCCTCCTTCGCGACTCTGGGTATGGTGGCTGGTGTCATCTGCTGTGTTGGTCTGGGATTTGTCGCCATCTACACCAGTTATGTGGTCGGTCAGGTCAAGCTCAAGTTCCCTCAAGTCGCCCACTATCCCGATGCGGGACGGCTCATGTTCGGCCGCTTCGGCTACGAACTGATCAATGTCATGCTCATCCTCCAACTCACCTTCCTGACCGGCTCACACTGTCTGACCGGCACTATTGCCTTTACCAACATCACCGAGAGTTCCATCTGCTCCGTCGTGTTCGGCGTTGTGTCTGCCATCATCCTGCTGCTGGTCGCCGTCCCTCCTAGTTTTGCCGAAATGGCTATTCTGGGCTACGTCGACTTTGTGTCGATTATTGCCGCCATTGGGATCACCATCATTGGCACTGGCATCAAGAGCGGCAATGCACCGGGTGGTCTGTCCGGAGTGGAGTGGTCAGCCTGGCCCAAGGAAGGGATCACCTTCACTGATGCCTTCATCGCCATCACCAACATCGTTTTCGCCTACAGTTTCGCCATGTGCCAGTTTTCCTTTATGGACGAGATGCATACCCCCAAGGACTTTGTCAAGTCGATCTGGGCGCTGGGTCTGGTGGAAATCTTCATCTACACTCTCACTGGTGCATTGATCTACGCTTTTGTTGGCATGGACGTGCAGAGCCCTGCGCTGCTATCTGCCGGACACACTCTCAGCCGGGTGGCTTTCGGTATCGCCCTGCCTGTCATCTTCATCAGTGGCTCCATCAACACCGTCGTCTGTGGCCGTCTGATCCATGGACGCATCTTCAAGAACTCCCACATCCGCTTCATCAACACCCCCACTGGCTGGGCCACCTGGCTCGGTCTGATCACCGTCATCACCGTCGTCGCATTCATCATCGCTGAGGTGATTCCTTTCTTCTCCGACCTGCTGTCCATCTCCTCTGCCCTCTTCATCTCAGGCTTCACCTTCTACTTCCCTGCGCTGATGTGGTTCCTTCTCATCCGTGAGGGCAAGTGGAATGAGCCTAAGAACTTGGCCCTTGGTGCCTTGAACGTCCTCGTCTTGATTATTGGTCTCGTCACCCTGGTCGGTGGTACCTACTCCAGTATCGATGACATTGTAAGCATCCTCCCGAGCTGTCATTTTCCATCAATCACTAACGTCGACACTAGATCATCAACTACAGGGAGGGCAAGGTTAGAGGTGTTTTCGCCTGCCACATGGTCTAAACTTCGAATCACCAACAGCTACGGCTGAAACTGCGCTGGTTGTATCATATATGAACGGCTTAAGACTTGTCGCCGATATACCACATTTCTCTTCCCAGTTTATGATTAGACGAGCCACCGGCTGGCTCAACATAGATGATGTGCATGTACATACTGCGTTTATTTCGATATCTGAGCAAGCGAATCATAAATTTATTCTACTCTGACCTTTCAGGATCTCACACATTAGTGACTACAACCGATAGGCGATCCAATGTCTGGTAAGTGGTAGAAAATTTTGACAGCGCCTAGACTAATCTCCCTCCTGATTTCTGTCACCAACCTTAATTATGTTGCAAGGAACCACGGTTAAGCTTCGGTCCTGAATATTCTAGAAAACCTTTACAAACCATCGCTGAATGGTGCCAAGTACTTAGCTGGTGGATCAAACTGATAAACCCAAATACACCAAAGTCCGAACCGCTGAAATGCCTTCAAATTTGCCATCGGGCATCGGCCGGAGACACTCGGGAAATCCCGGGTGATTGTCTTGTCTGCTGAGGATCTGCTCAGTATTCCTTCACCGGAGTCCAATTCAGGGTGGTTCTCGTATTCTTGGTCTACTATTATCATTTGCTTCGGATGATTTTCAGCTGTCAAGATGTACATTCTGGATTGCAGTATTGTTGATCAACACTGCTCCGAATCTTACGATTATGTGGCACAATGACTTAGCAATAATATCTATCGTCTTTGCTAATGATGAAGGCCCATGTAAGGATCCACTGTTCCACTTGCCCTACACTGTGGTCCTCTAGTCCGTACCTTAATATTCCCACTCTTATCTTTCGCCGTCTGTTCATTGAAAGTGCCCTATTGGCCAGTCATGTTGGATGACAATATTCTCGAAGTAAAATGATCTCATTGTCCTACTCCCGCTCTTGATTAAACAGCCTGTCCATGCTGATCCTCACACATAGAGAGGTATGGCTTCATGTCATACTTGCGTCGATATGCCTCATCCACATGCACCAGGAAGTAGGTTCCTGGGGCAAGGCTCTCGACACTTCCCTCGAGAGTGTAGTTCCTCTGCTGATATGCCTTTTCGCGGAGTTTACACATCTACCATACCTTAGTCAGCCGATGATCAGAACATCCATATAAAACAACTCACCTGATCATAGAACTCAGGCGATACTGCCGTTCGAGCACTCAGCCGATCATGCAAGCCAATCTTCCGAGCTATCTCGGTCGTGTCGCCCTTGACACGGAAGCTGAACAATGTGCTAGCCAGACCGCTCCCGTAGCTGAACATCCCGATGCGCTTGTCCTGCAGTCGGTCGCTGGGGACATTGCTGATCAGGCTGATGAGACCCGCATACACGCTGGCGGTGTACATGTTGCCGCAGTTCGTCGGGACGGTCAATGACGGCTCGACGCGCTTGACGAATCTCTCCTTGGTGAGACTGACACACAGCTTCTCTAGGCCCTTGTCTGTCAGCGAAGCGGCGAAGTCGGCCTCTTGGACTTGTGCCGGAACCTCGTCAAACGATCCGGGCTCTAGTTTGAAGTCGTTGAACAGCAACCGGCCATACCCCTTGGCCACCAGCCTGCAGTTTGGCGCGTGGAAAGCGAAATAGTCAAACGTGTCCAGGAAACTGGCCTTGTGACCATTGCTAATGGCTGTCCCATTCGTCTTTGCCTCTTGCCGTGCGCGCTGCTTGGCCTGATACCGCTGGTAGCATGCATCCAGTGCACCCAGGTAGCAGGTGTTGGAAAACTGCCCGTCGACCAGCGGGTACTCGGATTTGAAATCCGCCTTGTAGAAGTCATAAACGTGCTTCATGCAGGAACCCCGGACCGGCTCCAGCACCAGAGGGGCATCCGGACCGATGAGCATGGCCACGCAGCCGGCACCACCGGTGGGACGCGCCGCTGGCGTTTCATACAGGGCGATATCCCCCGCTACGACGATGGCGTCGCGGCCGTCCCAGGATGAAGACTCGATCCAGTTCACTGCGTTGAGCAGGGCGTTGGTCCCGCCGTAGCAGGCGTTGTATGTGTCGACGCCCTCGATATCAGTGTTGTCGCCGAACAGCTGCATCAGCACCGTTTTGCAGGACTTGGCCTTATCCAGCAGAGTCTCGGTTCCGACTTCGAGACGGCCGATGGTGTTGGGGTCGATCGAGTACTTGCGCAGAAGGGAGGATACGGCGGTCAGGGCAAGAGAGTAGAGGTCTAAGCTGTCAGTGTTGATGCTTCTTCCATCGGATGGGTTGCTCACCTTCACGGTCATCGCAAAAGCTCATGTTCTGTTGACCGAGTCCGATGGTGTATTTCCCTGCACTGGCTCCCAGAAATGTCTCTAGCTCGGTCTGGGGGACATACTGCACTTCTGTTAGCCAAGGTTCTTAGTAACTGCAACAGGAGAAGCACTGGCGAACCTACTCGACTAGGGAAATAGATCTCCAGGGCTTTGATGCCTATGTTCTGAGCAGAGGAAGGCATGGTTGGTCGAAAGAATGTCACTCTTGACTCAATATTGACTGATGAAATTGGGCGCAGGAACTCGATTATCAGGTAATGGAGAGCAGCTTGAGGACGCAGACCGCTTATTTATTACATTTCATGACATCTATAACGAGGGAGCTGAGGGGTCAACTGCAGGCAGCTGTGATGGGTCCTACAGTGTACATTGGAGCATCATCTGCACCTGTTGCTGTTCCTTTCCACCGAGACTAGGCCTCCCCCTGCCTCTTGGGCTGGAATGTTGCGTTACAAGTAGATGGATAAGTTAATTTTATTGGACATTGGATGACACTTCGATCTGGTGTCTGTTGTGGTGATGGCATCTCACGCCTGTTGTATGCACAATGCTGTCCTGTATCTACCAACTGTCTGAGCACATTAAGATTATACTTCCCCTCAGTCAAAAGAAAGGACTCAGGTATAGCTATTTCACAAAGATGCAACCGTAACTGGATTATTTGGGTGCAGATTTCCCTAGATATCCATCCATAGAATACTTGTCGCGGCTGAAATATAGTGACGTGGATCGTCCAGGAACACCCTTGCAGTTTTCTTCTTTTAGGTTCCCATGACATCATGCCCATATGAATCTAAGGAGACTCTTGATATCTTGCTCGAAAGAGGTGTACTCCATTCGCTGAAGTAATAACAGTAGATTCATGTCTACCTCCCTTGGCTAGTGTCTGGTCACCACCTGAAAAGATCGGGTTACTCACCAAACAGGCAGAGTTCAATAGATTTGCGCTATGTGACCGGTCCATCTTCATGATGCACTTCAGAGCTCGTAGAAATCAGACTGGATCCAATGATGCCTCGATGCCCGTCATATCCGAGATTCGAATCGCAGAGCACAGCATGACCCCCCCGAGCGTCGTCCTTGGCCGGCGAAACGGCCGGCTCAAGTAAATTGTGCGTTCGCCAGTAATTACCTTTTGGGATGGGTTGTGTATTGCTTTTCCAAGTCTGCAGCATACTTGCGTCGTTGATAATGTAGTTCTGTCCGTCGTATCTGATGTGCGCAGGCAGCATATCATTGACATTTGGAGGCATCGCTTTTCCGTAGCAGTCTCTAACCTTCAGCTCCAGGTCGGCCATAAGATTGACTCGAGGGGAGCTCAATGTCAACACTCTTCGGGTTGTCCCTATTAACGCTGAATATGTCTTAGACACATTGACGATCATTGTTGTCCATGGTCTTATCTTATATCGGAGAATGCCAATAACTCTACTGCTCACAGATGAGAATCGGAGATCTCCTTTATAGTTCATGTCCATTACCTCTTATATCGGTAACTCCCATATAATCTTCACACAAGAGATCGAATTCACTTGCTGCAGTAACATCCACGTGACATGAGTATAGAAATATATAAACCATCTTCATCGACCTGCTTCCTTCTCTTCTCTTCCCTCTATCTTACTGAGACATACAGCAGCAAAATGTCTTTCTTGACAGACGCGGCTGCCATGATCTCATCTCCTCCCGTTCGTCAGGATGCGGACAGACGCGAAGCACCTTCATTCTCATTCAATGTGCTTCCATTGGAGTGCCGACAACAGATTCTATGCGACCTTCCAGACACTGAATCGCTCAAATCCGCCATACTAAGCCATTCTTCTTTGTACTCGGCCTTTTACAATCACAAGACTCCGATCATATTGCAAATTATCCAACGTCACATACCCAGAGACCTACTCGCATACGCTGTCCTGTGTTCCCATGCACGGAATATCGAACCATGGACGAGGGCAAAGGTTCTAGATATACTGGACCTGTACTTCAACCGTCGCCTGGTCGAGTCATTCAAATGGACTATTCGAGCAGCTCTGGATCTGGTGAAATTCCACGAAAGCGTGGCCTTTTTCGCAGACGACTACATCGACAACGCCCTGGGTCTCGTGGCACCCTTAAACTTTCCAATCCACGCACCCTCCGAGACTGAATGGTGCCGTGTCGCTCGGGTATTCTACCTACAGGAGACGATCGGCCATCTCTTCTGCTTTCGAAACCGAGGAGAGCGCTGGATTACTGGCGGCATCAACTACGCACGTCCATCCCCGTCCGAATTCCAGCATCGGGAAAAGTTTGACATATTCTTCGGCAAGCACGCGCCCTGGGAGATGGAACAAATCGGCGCGGTTAATGAGTACTTGTACTGGAGAATCTCACCAGGTATGTCTATCCCCTGCTACGTTTCTGTTTTTGTTTAGGTCCATCTCCCCGCTGACTTTCACCGTGACATCTAGCCTTTAACAACATCGCAGCACACGACGTCGAGTTGGGTTACTATACCGTCTATTTCTCCGACAACGAGACATGGGAAGCTTTCATGGGAAGCCAACACAAGAGGGGATTTGTAAGTAAGCTCTCAGTCCCATATTCTGACATATTGCTAACTTTTAACTAGCTGCTGAAAGGATTGACGGCCCTTCATCGATTTGTCATAAGAGCCAACCACCACAGCCGCATCGAGCTTATCTCAGTTCGAAACTCCCGCTGCTCGAACTGGCTCCTAGTAAATGAACTGGAATTCTTGCAGAGATTCGCCGTGGGCCCCCTTGGAGCTATGTTCTACAGAGACCTCACAGCTGAGCAAATTGACGAGGTTGTGAGAAAGCCGTTTGCATACGAGAGCGACTGTGGCCCCCAGCAAGCATGGCAATGGGCCCACAACGATGCTCGGTGCTATCAAATCATTTGCGACAAGGAGCATCGTGAGCTCCGACGGTTTGGGTATGTCATGTGGGACAGCCAGCGTCTCGAAAAGTGGAGAGATCTGGGAGGTCCTTTCCAGGTACCGCAGCAAGACGACGATATTCGGGCGGGCAGACGCTGGATGGCTATGTGGCCGTTGATCGAAAAAAGGCGAAAGATGTACGAACATGGGGCGCGGGGTTGGTGGGACGGGGAAAATGGGGAAGAAATAAGATGGATTCATGGGGAGAAATTACCAGAGACCCAGCGGAGATTGTTGCAGTAGCTGAAATTGATTACTACGGGCGTCATCAATGGAATCTCAATTTTGTATTTTGAGGTCACAAGTGATGTGTTAAGCATAATGTTGGTACTTCTGAAATTAATGACAGCTGTGATGCCCCTTTGCAGACTGTGCCCGTTCGCTATACTGCGACCAAGCTAGTAGACAGGCACAAATAATTGCTCGTCGTAGGTTGCTCCTGTTGAGGCCTTGACGACTGATGCTCCACGCCAGGGTCAAGACGGAGACAGCCAAGAAGAGAGGACGAAGTTTTTGAATGCCTGCTGCGGTCACTGAACCCGCAAAGACAAAATCTAAAACTGTCTGTATAGCAGTTAGTAGTGCATATTGAATAGTTATAGTTATGTCATGGAACGCACTGGTAACCAGCAGCATGAACAGGATAGCAGCGCTGATCCTTCCGGGACAACCGCTGACATCCGTTGAAGGGCACGGGTAGTGACACCCTGGTTCGTGGAGTCGGACTGTGAGGGTTTCTCGCAGGAATGACAGTCGTTGCACGACATTTTGATCTTTGATGCGATTGAATGTCGACTGACTCAAAATCCTGCTGGAATTGACGTTGTGTTCTTATAATGTCGCCAGGCTGTTATTTCCGCTAGGGCGGAGTTTGATATTGTCAGCCAGCTTGGCTGCCGAATCTAGTAAAGGATTTACGGAACTCTCTGGAATTCTGATTCGACCAATCAGATCACGAGAAATAGATCATATTGCGATTCAACTCGCCCATTTAATTTCAATTCGCTGGAATCTATCTTTCCTGTCTATAAATTCTAGTATTAGATCGTAGATTAGAAGAATCAGACCTTCTTCCCTTGATATTCCGTGTATATGCGTTCACCATACAAACGTTATTATCTCGGATTGGCTAACAGATATCCAGCGCCAGTGAATTTCCAAATCGGGTTAAACAACGCGATAATCCCTCATACTACGGACGGAGTAGATACTGATATTTGATAATTTAATGATGATAAATGACTTGATAGAGAGCATCCTTTAGATAATCTGACCGACATGCTTAAGACGGGGTTCGCTCATATATAAGTGTCTCCTGCCTAGACATTCCTCCATCCCTTTCTTAGCTAACCCTTGATACTAAGCTCCCTGCTCTTATCCCCTTGCTAACTTTCTGGAATTTGTATACAATTTCTCTCCTCTTCTCCAGACCGCATTTAGCAACATCGTGTCCTCCACCAAATCCTCGCTATCCACCGCTGTCATGTTCGCATCTCCAGAGTTGTTCAGCTCAGTGTTGACATACAGTGGGAGGAAAGTGCATCTCCAGAGATTTGAGTAGCGCATTGAGCTGATCGTAGAGACACCGTCTATTATTGCGGCCGTAGTGGGAGTCATCCTCATGCGATCTTGGAGACTCGCCTTGGGCATGCATTTATTCCCCTCTGTCAGGCTGATGTCGTGCAGTTTACAGGTGCACACTACCGAAAGCACTTGTCTTGAAATCATAATTGAACAACATGAATTTGATACAAATACACTATAGTACAGACAGACATCATAACTCGGGTATCTCATCATAACTCATATGCAAAGTCCTTAATAATAAGCACGACGGTGATGGGTTCCACGTCCATCAGTGCCATGCATGCGGCGAGTGCCAGCGGCCTATAACACCAGTCAGCTTATCCTTTTACATAATCGACAGCACAATCATACCTTTACTGCTGGTCGATGTGTTAAAGCGCCTTTTAATCTCAGCATCGCTCCGGACACCTTGTCTCCCAGTGTGACCTTTCGACGGTGGTGATGTACGGGAGCAGTGGCCCTGGTACGACCGTAGGCGCCGTTATGGCGCGTCGTGGTCGTCTTCGTCTTGACGGTCCGAGTGCGGGCATTAGGACCACGAAGACGAGTCAATAGACTGGGCTTGGAGGTACGAGTGGTGGTCGTGGTGGGACGGTGACGACGGAACATTGTGATAGTGGTTGGTTGTACTTCTGGTAGATCTTCGATGGAATGGTTTGTACAAGTATTTGGATCAGATGGCACAGCTTGAGATGGATGATAGTGAATGGTAATCTTTATCTCCAGCTTGATGTAGTTTTTATAGCATCTTCTATCCTTTTTGAGACATCATAGTGGTGACACACAACGTATGCCAAGGGATCTACATCTTCGAGCAGGTAATATGACAGCCCTTGACAGCCCTTGGACCAACGCCCGCACGTCATGTGGGATCATCACTACGTCGGTCCCGCAGCTATAATAGTCTATCAGGACTTAATTAGTATTCTAAAATTATAGATATGTAAGGATCAATGGCTCAGTGGACGCCCTTTTGTTCATGTGCTTTGATATAGATAGGGCTGGAATGACGTCATTGTGGCTGGTGGCCACGAACTCCATTTCGTTGCATGGCTGTCTGATTAGATGTACTATGAAGTAATCTGTTATAGAAGGGTGTAGAGAATGCCCCTCTGATTAGCAGGGATGGTTGGTGGCTGTGGAAGAGCTTTAGGCAGACAGATATGGATATACTACCTCTGCATAACTACTGTTGAAAGGGAAAGCAACAAAGACCACAAGGACATGTCTTATAGGAAATGTGTGACATATAATAGAAGCTTAGATGGTAAGGGTACGGCATGTAAAAAGGCAGACTTATATTTACCATAATGCTCTTCGCGTTCTTTGAGGGTTGTTCGCTGGTCAGATGCCGTTTTATAGCTTCAAGTTGTATAGTTCTGCTGTTTCATAAACACAAACAGTAAAATCTGAGATAATATAGCTACTTCCAGGGTCTTCGGCTTATCCTACTGCAGCAAAGTTCCTCATCCCATTGCTAGTAAACCGCTCCCCCGTCACCGTCGGGTACGTCTTCAAAGGACTCTGAATCACGGCTGGTAGAAATATGCAAGGCTGTACCAATCTCCAAAATAACCAGTGGTCATTTTCTGAGGGCGCCTTCACATGGTAGAATGTTCTTTTGAATCTGTCCTCTGAAAGGAACATCAGCAGAGCGCCGACGTTGCAGACACCGTTCATCACCGATTCCAGAGCTAATGACCAGTGCTGGACTCGGACAGATTCCCAGTCTACTCTACCCTTCTTTGTCCAAAATGCAGCAGATGATGGTGGTCTACCGGCCGGGAGAAGAAGCTCTCTGGCGATGAATCTTCTCAATCTCCGGGTGGAGATATCATGCTCGGTCCGTGTAAAGAATCCGGCATTTTCAGCAGCGTTCAGGGCTTGGACATTGTCGGTAGCGTCGGCAATCATTGCGAGCAGGATCGCCTTCAGACGACGGATCGACAGTCGGAGCCGGATCCAGACTGCCTCATGCCACTGAAGGGGACTGCTTATGGATATCTTGACGACTGACTCGTGCGATTCGGGACTTTTGGCCCCATGGTCCACTATCGACCAGGGGCAAGCGTTAGTGTCATTTAGCTTGTCATTTTATTAATGGGCCGCATCTAATTCCCAATGGGATCAACCGTACATGTTGGTTCCCCACTCTAGCCTTGTCTCTCTAATCGACTATGAGCACGATGTAACATTGGTACTAGTTCTGCCTGGCGAGGCTGAAAAATTCCCCTACTGCCTTGACAGTTTGGACGCTGCGCTTCAAACATGGATTCCAGTCGGCCATGAGATATGTAGTGGCCTCGGCCACGCTATGCTTATAGCTGGAGAATATACATCATGAGGAAGGGATTGTTGGCCTTCCTCTCTTTTGCAATTCGGACAAGTAATGCCATTGCTGATGGCAAGGGAGATAGCCCGGCTGTTGTCGAGCTTCGATTCAACCGGCAACGGAACGATGACATTCTCAAAATACATCGCCCTGCGTCGAGGCGCGACTCGATACTATCTGAAGGGATACTCAATGAGGTATGCCACTGTGAGTTCACTTTGACAGCGAAGCTAACGTCACAGGATGCCATGGCGCTATACACAGCCAATGTCACTGTTGGGACCTCAGAGCAAGAGATTGCCGTGGTATTAGACACTGGAAGCAGCGACACCTGGTTCAATATCCCCTCGTCGAACTTTTGCCAGAACATGGCGAATGACTGCGAACGGTATGGGATCTATGACAATAGCTCATCGCGGACCTACACGTTCCTCAACCACGAGTTCAACATCACATATAAGGATGGCACGAAGGCGACGGGGGACTATGTCAAAGATACGATTCAGTTAGGCGGAGTGATGCTGAGTCAATTCCAGTTTGGCATAGCAGAGGAGAGCACCTCAAATCGTACGCTTCTCCATACATGCCCAACCAACATGCGTTGACTGTAAGCAGGAGGAACATTGGGTCTTGGATTTCCTGCGCTTGAAGCTACTCGCACTCAGTATCCCAACTTTCCTCAAGCCCTGGTGCAAGCTGGTCACATCAAGTCGGCTACGTACAGCCTCTGGATGGAGGATGTAACCTCGCACAGTGGGACAATCCTCTTTGGAGGCGTGAACACGGCGAAGTATTTGGGACAGCTCCAGACAATTCCCCTCCAGCCCACTGGCGGCGTGTACACATTCTTCCGTGTCATATTGACCGGGCTTGCTTTGCAACAGCGCGGGTCAAATACAACCAAATATCCAGATACCGAGTTTCCCCTCCTTGTCACCATCGACTCAGGAGCAAGCGTGACTCGTCTACCCAAATCGCTCACCACAGCGATCTACTCTGGTCTGGGAGTCACACACAACGCCGAGTACAATGTCCCCGTTCTCCCGTGCTCCATGAAAGACAGGGACATTACTCTGACGTTCGACTTCTCCGGTGTCCGAATCAATGTCAGTATCCACGAGCTCGTATTGAACGGGGTCGATATGGACGGAGACACTGTGCTGTGCGTGTTCGGTATCTATACAAGTACCAGCGGGATACCCGTATTGGGCGATACCTTTCTCCGTAGCACGTATGTCGTCTTTGATTTAGCCAATCGGGAGACCTCGATGGCCAACACCAACTTCAATCCTGGGGTGGACGCCATCCTCGAAATCGGGACAGGCAAGGATGCGGTGCCCGGTGCGACTCCGGTGCCGTCGCCAGCTACAACGGCGGTAAATATGCCGACTGCAGTGCCTTTGACGAAGGGGACAGAGGGTAACCATGGCAGTATAGCAATTAATGTCCAGATGGATGTGAAGTTGCTTTTTGCTGGCTTGATTGTCTCCCTTGTGTCAGCTCCTTTATAGCTGTGTTGGTCGCTTGATTACGAGAGATTCCATATAGAATATCAAGGACTCGATTGCAGATACTGCATAAACGCTTCATCGATTTCCGGCGTTTTGTCGCCAATCCGACTCATCTCAGCGTAGTTGAAGTCACTGTACGATTGGTCATCCGGCCACATGTCGCCAAAGGCCTCCGAGTCGGCCTTTTCGGCCGGCACAAGAGTCTCCACGGTCGCTGCTGGGAGATTCAGGTGCTGTGTTATGGGTTGCAGCATGGACGGCAAGGTCTGTCCCACCTTTGTCAACAGCAATGGCAGAAACCGTTGTCGACCACCTGGGAGAGTGTTCACAAGCGAGAAGAAATGCTTCAAGTAATCCTGCGGGCCCAAGTTGAACCCGGACGAGCGCAGTCCCGCCGTCGATAGACAAGCCATGACATCGGTGAGGGTGCAGGCTACTTCGAAGATTTTCTCAATCTGTGACGGTTAATCAGCATTGTTGTGTACAGACGGGAAGGTTCACCAACCAGTCCAATCCCATGCGTTTCCATACTCTGCGTTGACAGCTTCCACGTCGCCAAGGACAGGTCTCGGGCAATCTGCAGCGGATACCGAAATTCCATGCACGGATGGCTGGCTTTGCTGGATAGAAAGCCCGCGGTGGTGGACAATTGCCAGATCATGGTTCGTAGCCACTGCTGCGAGACACGGAGATCCGCCATTGGGATATCGGGAAGCTGGAGGTCGGGGGGAACTGCATCACAAATATGTTTGTCGAGAAGAATGAGCGACTCGCGGGAGCATGTGGTATGCGTACCGTTCCACAGCCCGAGGAACGACTCGTCGAACGGGCGGTAGAGGTCGGCCAGACAGCGGAATCCAATACTGGATGTGTCTTCAGGGGAAGGATCTTCCAGAGTCGGACTGTTGGCGGAAATCTGTAGGGTGACGGGCCGATGTCTTCGAATGGCATGGGCTCTGTTTGAATTAGAACTATTCTACACGAGCCATCAAGTCAAAATACCGTTCAGAAATCAGAAGCAACCAAAAGAGCTTGCCAGAAGAGGGATTGTCTTCATCGCCCTCTAATGCGCCTGATTGAGTATCCAACATGCCAGCGGTGTACAAGGTGGTCGCTTCCCGGAGGAAATAGTACGCATGGCGCTGATTCCCCAACGCGATATGACAGCCGTACAGAAGAAACGCGATGGTGATGCTCTGCCGGACAGGGACAGTGAGCGGATCGAGATGCTTTCGCGCTTCTGTCGCTTCATCGAGCAATTCGCGCCCGGCGTCCATACTCTGGGTCCATCTTGGGCCTGCAGCTTGGGCGGAGGAATACCCCGTCTGCATCATGACAAAAGCACAAAAGGAAACCACCAAGCAATATGCATGAATACAATGATCCATCTGCTCCACATATCTCTGGAAGGTTTCCGCCTGTAGAATAGGAACTGTACCTTGCATGCGCGCGAAGAAGTACTCGGAGCAATCCCGGATCAGCTCCCTAGGAACGACGTTTTCCTTGCGCGCAAATCGACATCGTCCGCCCGTTGGATTCACAATAGAAGTAGCCACTGTTAGACTTGCAATCGTAGGGTTAGATGGCTCATTGCCTTGAGCATTCTGTGTACGCAATTCAGAGAGAACGTTGGCCGACTGGCCTTGTCGCCCTTTCTTCTGTCGGACCAGTGATGTTCGACAGCTTAGCCCGGCCGATCGACACTGGCTGCAGGGCCTTTGAGCGTTACATTTGACTTTACGACGTCGACAGGCATCACAGGCTTGCTTGACCATCTGCGTGTCGCGGGGCATCTTGTAGGTCTGATTGCTAGGTGCATGATTGAAGAGAAATTGCGGGGAGGATCGAAAAACGGAGAAAAAGTGGAGGTTTTCGGAGTCATCCCACGCCAAGATTAACCCGTATGAAGGCAATGAAAGGGACCTAAATTCCTAACGTTGGTGTGAGATTTACAGTGATTGGACTTGCAACAATCAATTTACTGCTGGTCCTTGTGGATATCCTGCCGGACTTGGAGGCCTTGACGAACTTCTAGGCATGAAAAAATTATACATATTCCATTGTATAGATGATTATACCACCATGACAGCTCCTGCAAATGCCAGCCACGCTGGTAGATCTGCAACCAACATCCTAATGCGATGAAACCCCAGCCACTCTTCCATCTCCACTGTTGCTCCATTCTCGTTGCTGTCCTCGACTATACGTTGGATCCGAGGCGCCACAAACGGCACGAAGAAGAGATGCGCCACCGCACCCACAACGCCGGCCCAGTAGAACGTTGTGCGCGACAGGGGCAGGGCACTGCGCGACCGACTCAGTAGAATATTTGATACACCGGTGGAGATGGTGGCTAGGTTAAGCGCAAGGACGGAGACGATCTGGCGATTGAAGATGTACGTGTACCATTTCGGCAGGACAGCGTCGGAGGATTTCCGGATAGACGGTTGGAGGAAGGCCGAGTTGGAGAACAGCTCAACCAGGGCATGCACGAGACTGCCTGTGCTGGTGGCTAATGGCGCGACGCGGAGTAGCTGGAGGGGATCGAATATGAGTCCAGAGGCCATGATGATGATCAGTGCCGTAGATAGAGGATGGAATTCAGGAAAGTTGAGGATGAGCGGGATTAAATAACAAGGCGCGGGACCCGTGGGGCCAGCGTAAGACCTAACGCAACGCTATGCAGGGATGCATCAGGCCACACAAAGTGTTCTAGACATTGATTCTTTGACTTCAAAGATGGACACATATTATATAATCTGATTAGTCCTTGTGATGCTCCTCTCGCACCTCCACGTGTTCCTCCTCGCCCTCGTATGGATCAACCACCGTCTCTCTGAACTTGCGCGCCGACACTCCTTGCTCAAACAGCAGATCCAATTCCTCATAAGTCCTTCCCTTGGGCTCCGGCAGGCGAAAGTACGACCAGACCAAGCAGACAAGGCATGTTCCCGCCCAAAAATATGCGCTGCGGGCACCCCAGTTCCAAGCCGTCGAGTTGAGCTGATAGTTGGTAAGCACATTGATCACAATGTTACTGACGTTGTATCCAACTCTCGCCAGCACGATCGTCTTGGCCTTGAGTCGGGTGGACGACAGTTCCGACACCAGCGAGTACGTCACAGGTCCGATGGTAAAGTCGTAGCAGAAGGTGAAGATAATCAACATCGCACCGATCGCCCACTTGGCTGCGCTATTGTCTCCCGGCGCAAAGGATAGACTACCTGTGATGACGAGCAGGGTGAATAAGCTTGCCAGACCGTAGACGTGCAGCGTGCGACGACCGGCGTAAGTCATTAGAAACCACGATCCCGCGGTCCCAATGAAGCCGAGGGCATACTGCGCCAGCGAGAGATCGAAGGAATGCACCGTCGGCAGACCAGCCTGGACGCAAAAGTACGCAAAGTAGCCCATGAGGTTCTGCCCGCACAGTGTCTGAACCAGCCAAACTACACAGACAACTTCCGTTCGGCGCAGGTTGGTCCCCTTGAAACAATCGGTGTATTTGGTGCCGCTCGCCAGCGCCTTTTCCAGCTCGTTTGTATGCTGGATCATGGCGATGGTCTCGTCCGGGTCGAAGTTCGGATCGTTGGATGAAGTAAGCCGCTGCAGGGCCCGTTTAGCGCCCTGGAGATTGCCCCGTCGGACATGCCACCAGGGTGATTCGGGTGCGAAGAGGATGCCAATGAGGATCGGGAGGGGCCATGCCCACTGCACTGCAAAGGGAATCCGGTACGCCCACTGGTCGGTTCTTTGTATGGATCCGCGATTCACGCCCACCGCGACAAACTGTCCAATTACCCAACACATGTTGATAAAGGTCGTCAAGTACGGACGGAGGACCACCGGGCACACTTCAGAGGCATATGCGGCGGGCAAAGTCTGGAAGATGCCCCAGGGAATACCGGCCAGGATCTCTGCAGCGAGCAGCATTTTGATGTCGACAGCGAAGAAGAAGAGAAAGACAACGGCGTTCATTGCCGCCAGCGCGGAAACCATTGTCCAGCGGTATCCCAGTCGTTCCGAAATCAGACCGTTGATGAGCAATCCGATGACTTCACCCACTCGGGCCCCGTTCGAGAGTGCAGATTGCCACGAAGCGGGGACCGTCCATTTGCCAGACGCCGACTGAACCCCGTATTTCTTATTGAATGCCGGAGACGCGTACATGGAGCCGAGCAGGGCCAGATCGTAGCCTTCCATGATCAATGTCGACGAGAGGAGGACAGACCAGCCCACGGCCTTGGGATACAAGCGAACCGCTTGCCAGAGAGTCATGGACTGCTCTTTGCGGGCGGCCTTCTTGCCCTCCGCGAGAGGTCGGGGCTTTTCTCCATCCATAGCGTCTGAATTGTTGGACATGGTCATGTAGCGAGTAGTTTCTTAGCAAAGTGGCCAGCAAAGCACCCGAGTGCTAGACAAGCCTGGCTGCAGATGGAGGACATGCATGAGATCCCGGACATATGGCTCTATTTATATTCAGTATATCTGCATATCGTCAGATCCCTTCTTGGTTCTCGAGATGCGCCAGAATAATCAGGACCCTTGCAACATGATCTGGGGAATTTTGCTTTACCCCACACATTTCCATGTGGGGGTCTGGTAGACGCACAGGAAAACGAGCTTTCCTTCTTTCTCATTGGCTACGGCTATGCAAGTCGGCCTCTACTCGGAGGCAAGGCGGATGCAAGTCGGAGCGACCATGTCATCGTGGGTGATACGGGTCATTGACGGGTCACTGTTTGACTCATATCAAAGTATAAATTAGCCATACAGGTAAGAATAAAGGTACATTGAGAGACAGTGAGCTATCGCCGCATGACAAAAGCTAACTTTGCGCTTCAGCTAATCTACCGAACCCAAACCAGAAACTGTTCTATGGAATATGATATGTTGTTGATTACATCGTGCCATCCAGCACGGGTCTATGGCCTCCAGTGCTCGCCGCGATCGGATCCAACCAGGCAATGTTGGGCTGATGACCATCCGGCGTCATGAACACATCCACGGGACGAGCATACGGCGCCACCTCCTTTCTGTCTAATATCCGGGTGACATTGCCATTCTTCTCCGCGGCCTGATTATATCCAGGCCCGTAGACACCATAAACAGCCATCAAGGTCTCACTGTTGAAGTTGTTGTCGGGTGCTCCCTTCCCCACTGTGTATCCCGCGGGTAGAATGCTGGAATCAAAGTATGTATCAATGAAGACCGATCTGTGGAGGTTATTCCAGGGGCGTCCCAGCGAGCACCGTCCCTTGATGTCATTTACAATGGATGCATTGGCTGCGATGACCTGAGAATCGGCAATGTACACACCGTACTTGTTCTCGAAAGTCGTGTTGGTGCCCTTCCAGGCTGTAATGCCGCCACCACAGCCGCGAAGGGAGAGAGTCGTCTTTTCGATGAATGCCGTGCCAAAGCCATATAGAAAGTCGGTCTGGCCCGCAATCACGTTGTCGTAGAAATAAGCATTGGCAAGTTTGCCAACGTACAGCTGTATTCGTCAGCGGTGATCTCTCAAGGTTCTTTAACAACATACAGTATCCTGGTAGCTGTAGAGACCGCAAGAGTAGAACCCCGCGTTCGCATATCCCAAGCCAACGGCGTGGGCGGGTCCATCTGAATATGGAACATACTCGTTGCGAAAGTCAATGTTGCACGCGCGGAAGTCGGAGCATCCAAAAGGGGTGTCGGCAGGCACTGGATATCCTGTTGGACCTGCGCCGGTAATGGTCGCATTATAAGTGGGACCGATTGTCAGAACGCCAATGTAGACATTGTCCGGGAATGCGGCATTGTGGTTAGCTGCATTCCAGTAGATTTGCACATCGTTCTGGACGGGAGTGTTGGTGTCGATATCGCCATAGCTCTCCCGCTGCCAGGGGCGATTTGACTGGCCCAGGAGCGTTAAAGGGCCGGAGCGTGTCACGTTGAGCTGCTCCACATAAGTTCCGGCGCCGATAAGGATGACATGAGATGAGGTATCATTGGGCAGCGAGTGGATGGCCGCCTGGATGGACTTGAAATGAGCTCGATGGTCGGTCTGACTGACAAACAAAGTGCCATGGGGACAGCCCTGGAGAGGATCAGGGGTGATTCTTTGGCAGGATTTGTATGTTTCTGCAGGATGAGCACCCTTGCCGAGAGCTTCAGGGAGGAGGCCCAGGGCAAGAAGAGCGGAAGATGGCCGCATCCTGTCTATTATCTTGACGGTGGAACAATTGCACAGTCATCTTGGTGGGAAACTGTCCCTTCATAACGAGTGCTGGAAAGTGCGGATAAAGTCGAAATGAAGCTATATCCGTTGTGGAGCCGAAGGATGACCTGTAGATCCCCCTAGGATTCCTCAAGCTTTCTAAGGCTTCATCCCCGGATAATTTGGGGTCTTGCAATTATTCCTCCAATGAGCTTGTATCCCCGGTGGAGTACCCGGCGTAAACATCTGGTTGTCAATGGAGAGAGAAAGCCTCTACATTCTGTTGATTGATGATAGTCACAAATGATCTTCAAGCAACCTGAGTAGTGGGTACACCAATGTCTCGGATAGATCACGATATTAACCGGTCTGCAAGTCGTCAACTACCAGGAAGGAAGATGACCTGCAATTTTTGAGACTACACATTCTCAGGTCATCGAGATGATGGTACCCAAGGCACGCCTACAACTCGGATATTCGAAAATCATCTTTATATAGCGAGATGGGCATTCAGCAAGGTATACTGTGATCAACGTCTCCGCTGTCGGCGCGAGATTCTAATTATAACATTTTTTGCACATTCAGAGCTAGGACTAAGCAAGCGCTGCGTCATGGAATACACCAGCTCGTTCTAATATACATAGATTTCTCCAACCATCTTTTAAGCATTATGTCAAATTTATGGTCGTGATCATGCCAAATAACGTTGTTCATCAGGGGTAGAGATCGAGCCTGTAGATCGAGGTCGTCCACTGTTAGGGAAATATGATGAGATTGCCGACATGGGAAAGGGTCTCGGCAAGGGTAGGTAGTCATATATTCGTCAAAAGATGCGTTCCGTACTTGGCTTCACCCACTGAGGTCGCTGACATTTGTGGGTATCCCGGAACCGCCTGATTTTCTCCATGTCCCATCCGGCTGAGAGGGTCGTGTCTTCTGTGGCAGACTTTTGTGCGCCTAGTCGCATGGATGGAACAAAAACGCAGTGACCAGAATGTACATAGGTATATGAGAAACACTGGGGATGCTCATGGCATGCAGTCGCACAGGCCTCAGCAGATCTATGGCCGGGTGATTGGGGCGGTTCTTGCCATCCGCCCCAGTCACCATTGTCCCAGTCTGTCTTATAGTCGAGGGTGCCTAATCTTGTGTACTCGAATAGGTCGGCGTATAACAATGGAAGCTAGAGTGTCAGTGTTAGGAGTTGTCGAGGACAGACCAGCGAAGACCATGAGACTTACCTTTCGGTCCCGTTGATTCTCCCACCTCGCCAGCCCCGCCATATCTTCCAGCGATAATTTATGCATGCTAATCACCGGCTGACACCAATGCCGTTCATTAAATGGAACCCCATGCACAGGATGTGGATTGAACATTGGCCACATCCCAGACAGCTTCACTCCACTTTGGTAGAGTGCCCATCCAAGTATTGAATCACCGCAACAATCTTTATTGATCAACCCCTTGTAACGCTGACTCAAAGAAGGCTGGCTATACACGCCGTTGCTCCTAGCCTTACGAGCCACCAGCCTCTGGATTGCGGCAGTGGACAACACAAACCCAGCACCCCCATAGGCAAAGAAAGAGGGCCTTCTTCCCGGAGTTGGGGAGCCAAAGTATAAAGGAACAGAGGGATCAAACTGGTCAAGAAGACGAAATATATTATCCCACACAATGTATGTATCAGACTCGATAAAAATAAACCACTGAGCAGTTGGATTCATTTCATAAGCGCGTTCGACCATGGGCAGGAACTTGTATTTGTCAAGTGTCCAGCCCTGAGAACCACCAACAGTCTCGAATTGGCCGCCCTGGAGCGCGCTATATGCTTGAAAGTCGGGCCGATTCCCCCAGCTTCCTGGCAGGGTTGCGAGAATATCATGAACATGGTGACCATTGATTTCCGACTCGTGGTCAGAGACGACAATGAGATTAGTTATGCAGCGGGTAACAGTGGCCAGATGGGTATCAACACGACTACGAGGCTCTGTACTGCCGATTTTGAGCATGACTTGAACACGCGAGAGGTGGTATGATGGGAAGGAGTCGCAAAAGTCATCACCGCCACTACTTTCCTCAGTTTCGTTGACGTTGTGCGCATTCGAGAAGCGGGACGTTGTCTCCCACTCCCAGTAATCAACGTAGGGCGAATTTGGGAAGCTGGATATTGTCGCTCGGTCCCAGTAATGGGCATAGAACAGGCCAGATCCTAGCTTTAGACCGAGGCAAAAGATAAACATTGACAGGACGAGCACAACAGAATGCTTTTGTCTCTTCTTGGGCCATGATTTCCAGTACTCGGCGATGCGAACCGCAAAGGAGGATGTACCGCGAAAAGCCGCAGTCAGGACGCGGGTTGCATTATTGAGGTACATGAGAATGCATGTAAAGGGCACACTGCTTCAGGAGGAAAACAGGACAGTGTCAGATCTAGACCGATAGATGTCAGGGACCAGTCCCTTCTATATAATACACTTGTTAGATGATCTATCGGTCATGCATTAGTGTCCTTCTTGTTTGTGGCTTAGCAGGAAAGTGTGTCCAGGCCTGTGATAAATATTAATAAAGATGGAGTTTGAAACGAGAAAAGGTACAAGGGAAAAAATCTAATCTAAAAAAGAACCAACACTACCTAGGCCTGTGACTGGACGCTGATCCTAGAGATACGGGTGGGATTGCAATCATCAAAATGACGTGGCTGATATGTCATTAGATAAAATTTCTGTCATCTTTCAAAGTTTGTTGTTTCCCTTTGGTCTTGGGAGAGAGGATCTGTCCTTGGTTCCTTCCGACACAGATGATCAGTCTGTCTGACAGCGTCGGACCTAGATAAAATCTCCTGTCCACTTGATCACGAATCCCTGTTATTGCATTAAGCTAGCACATATTAGCAGCGAGTTGTCATCGCGAATCTCGAATGGATGCTGTGCGTCCTCACACGGTTGTGGGTCAACCAAAGCTAGTGTGGATAATCCATGCCCTACGTTACATCGTGACAGGCAGACACTGAGACAACAACGCGCACAGCAATCAACAATATAGATCACTTAAGAGAAGCATAGGACCCTGGTACTGGCTGATTCGCAGTGGTAAAAGTAGAAAAGCCGTTGATTCAGTCTTCTAAAGTGGGAAACTGGCGCCAAGGGACGAACGGTTCATTGTGGGGATCAGTCCGAGTTTGACCAACATAAGCCCCAGCCTCAATGGGCTTGTGGGCCCGTGTTTCCCATTGGTTGTTCTTCTGCTGACCGGCGATGATGCGCTGGAGCCTGGAGCTGTACACCCTATCAGATCATTATCTGCCATGACTACCGATGAGAGCCAACTCAACAAAAATAACTAATTGCATTGCGTGATAGTTGCTAGGACACCTCAGATTCCATACTAATGGTCAACCCTTGGTACAGTGCAGGTCGAGAAGGGATCGATCCATCTGTCCGGTTGTCAGTAAGTCTACGTCAGGTACATGAGGACCTACATTAGTGCAAATGGCCTCGTCGGTGCCGGAAGGACTGAGGACATTGATATTCTCAGCACGGATATTCTTGCATACCTGTTTTTGTCAATCAAAGCGGACTATGAGGAACATTCAAGAGGAAACATACATCTGGGCTTGAGCAGACAAGGGTAGCAATAAAAGGCGCCCTCTTCTTACTGGTAGTACCGTCAAAATTCTTGAACAGAATATCCTCGACAATGAGCGAAGCCTAGGACCGATCAGCCGAGTTTGTATGTCCAACTAGCGAACCATACCGGATGCTCATTGCACGCCGTCTGATTTGGCGCAAAGTAGCACTGGGTCATTTCAATCGCCCAGTCGTTGTTATAGTTGTGCATGCCATCGTAGGTTACGTTCCTGACCCAGCCACTGCCGCCGCCAGTGTTGGTGGAGTTGCCAATTGCTCCAGGCCAGATTTTGATACGAGCGCCATCCTGACGAGTCAGCTCGTCTTCCCGCTCTGGAAAGTGGTAGCGGATCACGTACCGACGCATTGTTCAGGGAAGTGTTATAGACCAAAATATTCTCCACGATGTCAACCTGGCCGACGTACTGGCCAAGAGAACCGACGGAGATGCCATGGGACCCATTGCAGTACAGATTCTTGCCAGAGGTGAGTCAGTCTCTGGTAACGTACGCTTGTGAGATATTACCTGCACGAGGATATTCGTACTGTTAGGCTTGAATGATACACAGTCTAACCATGTCAGTAGATCATCGTCGTTGAAGGGATACAGCGACCAACCGTCGGAGTTGAAAATGCGAGAGTTTTGAATCACGATGTTATCAGACCGATAGGTATCCCTGTGTTTGTAAGAGCCAATTCAGACAGTTTCATGCAAACTCAAACATACCATCCATCTAGCGAAGTTAGCTCCGAAGTGTAGAGGAAGAGGTGACCAACTCACCTGAATTAGCTGTAGGATTGCTATTGCTTGATGAAGCGTTAAGATACATGCTGTCAAAGACGATATTGCTCGAGTTAAACACCAACTGAAACCAGTTCGGCGAGTTGCGGAGGGTGATATTGGACACAGATCCGCCATGTAAGTCCATGTACGTGACAAGGATAGGACGCTGGATAGTCTTGTTGTTCATCCTGGCGTCCCACCAGGCCTGACCGTTGCCGTCGATTTCCCCGCCGCCGTAGATGTTGATATCAGTGCCTCCGATTTGAACAAAGCTTGAGCTGTCCTGGAAGGCGTACTTGAAGGAATTGGCCAGCCAATAATCGATATCATTGGTCATGACGATTTTGCCTTGGATATCTACCAGTATAAGTAATTACATATGATCCTCAACCATGGTATACATACCAACGTCGACCCGCTTTAGAAATCTGATATCCATCGCCTTGCCAATGGTATACACCTTACCCTTGTCGAAAACAACACGACCACCCGGGCTGCATTTGCGGAATGCACGAAGGATGTACTTGGAGTCATCAGTCCCATCTCCGTGGGATTTGACATGGCAAGTCTTGTGCCTTGCAGGGGAGAATGGAAAGGGCTTGAACGCGCCTTGAGGAGTTATCGCGATACTGGGACGTGGGGAAAGCGAATCGAACTCTTCCTGGAGGGCAGCTGTGAGAGTCAAAAATTGGCAGACGGCCGCAAGAAGAATAGATTGGCCAAACATCTCGAACTATTGAAACTGAACGCTCTAGCAATTTGATAGTGATGTGTTTGGTATCTGACGAAGTAACGGACCATAATATATAGCTTGCGTCTGCTTGTATTCCATAATGGGCATTTGGCTTGGCTGTTACACAGGCTATTAACAAACCAATGACCTTGATAGAGAATAGCAAATAGCCTGCTGGCCAAGTCATTCAGATTTAATGATAGATGGAAATACATTGCTCCCCTGGCACGTCTTGCAGACCCTTTGCTTGAAGTAATGGCAGTCGGCATTGGCTTTACCCCCGAGACTCGCTCCGCCAGAGACATAGCTTGGCAAAGATTATTATCATTTCAGGGTCTACTTGTCCAATACTGAATCGTCCGGCCCGCCAAACACTCATTTCTTTGTCAGAGAGGAGATGTCAACGCGGGGTACGGGGATTCAGATCAACAGTAAGACAGTTTAGTCGACGTTTGCCTCTGAAAAGGATCTGGTTTTTGCACCAATGGAACGGTGGAACAAGGAGATCTGCAGGGTCCGATCGTTACTGGTCGGTCTACATTAGACCGAGACATTCTTGGAAGTGAGTGATGGTGCAGATCCTCTGCGACTTCACCCCGGAATAATAATAATGGCTACTTCGAACATTGCATCTGGGGTTTCCGAATCGTAGAAGCGATAGACTGTCCACTTCTATGTAGACCACTCATTATCTAGGCGCCAAGACCAGCCAGCCATCATGGTGTTATCTAGCCTATTGACGACGATAATACTCATATTCCTGACCCTTGCTGTGGGTGGAAATGGCTCGAGGATAAACCGGCGGCAAGTCGTCCGTCGCTTCAATCCCGTCCGTACCAACTTGTCCTCGACGACTCCCATCCAGGTGGGAAATGGCAACTTTGCCTTTGGAGCTGATATTACCGGGCTGCAGATTATTTTGCCGTACAACATTCTGTCCTCCTGGTGTTGGGCCAATGACTCTCTGCCTACAGAGCCGGGCCAGGATGATCCCTCCGACTTCACCGGACTGGACTGGTGGACTCATGGCAGACCGGTAAACTACGAGATGCCAAAAACGGCCGAAGCAGCCATCTCGACTTGGCTCAGGGCGAATCCGCATCGTGTCAACCTGGGAAGGATTGGTCTTCTGTACAATGGCAAGGATATCTCGCTGGCGGACTTGTCCAAAATGTCGCAGAACTTGGACCTCTATACTGGACTTTTGACATCAGAATTCGTTCTCGGAGGGAAGAAGGTAGTTGTGCAGACCGTTGGAAGTCCGAGCTCGGACGAGGTTGCGGTGCGCATAGATTCGCAACTGCTACAAAATGGCTCGTTGAGTGTCTTCTTCGACTATCCCCTGACTACCGGCGCGGCATCATTCCAAGCGCCATTTGTCGGTGATTGGAATGCTGTGTCGAATCATACAACGAAGCTGTCCGTCAATGACCACCAGAAAGCCGTAATTCAGCATTCTCTGGGAGGAACAACCTACTACAACAGCATTTCGTGGCTACCCAAAGGGAACATCAGCGGCTCGATCAACAGAACCCATCGATATGACCTCAACCCATCTGGAAAGACCACGTTTTCCTTCACTTCCGCCTATACCCCGGAGAATAACGCCGAGCTCAGAACTTTCAACAAAGTAAAAGCAGAATCAGCGACCTGGTGGGCCAAGTACTGGGAGTCAGGATCGTTCGTCGACCTGACGGCCACTGGAAGCTCAGACGCCGAAGAATTGCAGCGGCGCATCATTCTCTCGCAGTATCTCCTCGCGGTCAATTGCGCGGGGAGAGACCCTCCCCAAGAAGCAGGTCTGCAAAACAACGGATGGTACGGAAAGTTCCATCTTGAGATGGTCTTTTGGCATCTAGGTCACTGGGCCCGATGGGGTAAGTGGGAGCTTCTCAACCGCAGTCTCGGAGTGTACAATCGCTTTCTTCCGTCCTCCACCGAACGCGCCGAAAAGCAAGGATACTCAGGCGCTCGACTGGGCAAAATGAGCGATCCATCCGGTCGATCTGCCCCGGGCGAGATCAACGCGCTGTTGATCTGGCAGCAGCCGCACGCGATGTATTTCGCCGAGCTGGAGTATCGCGCCTTTCCCACGCCTCAGACGCTGAGGAAATGGGACACCGTCTTGACAGAGCTCGCCGAGTTCATGGCCTCGTATGCGTGGTGGAATAGCTCGACGCAGGTGTACGATCTAGGGCCGCCAATGTACACATCGTCGGAGAACACGAACCCGAATTCAACATACAATCCCACCTTCGAATTAGCGTACTGGCGCTTCGGTCTGCAAATTGCCTCGGAGTGGAAGCGTCGACAAGGCCAACCTGTTCCGTCTGAATGGGTCCATGTTCAAGATAATCTGGCTCCTTTGCCCGTGACAGACGGGGCGTACGCCATTTGTGCAGATCTTCCGGATATGTGGACCACCTACGATTACATTTCTGATCATCCCAGCCAGATTGCCGTCTACGGCCTTCTGCCTCCCACTGCTGGTGTGGACACCGGGATTGTCAACGCGACGATGATGAAGATCAATCAGGTTTGGAACCTGACCAACTCATACGGCTGGGATTTTCCCATGCTGGCTCTGACGGCTACCCGTTTGGGGGACTCGCAGCACGCCGTGAACTATCTACTCGACCCCGTCTTTCAGTTTGACGACGTTGGCAATCCCATTGGCGGTACGCGAGTGCCTACTCCATACTTCCCCGCCTCATCTTCCTTGCTTCTTGCAGTTGCAATGATGGCAGGGGGATGGGACGGTGACGAGGGTCCGCATTTCCCCTCTGGTTGGAATGCAAAGACAGAAGGTTTTACTCCAGGTCTTTGATGAGATATATAATTAGACGAACAGTCACGTTAGCTATGTTTGTGGCTAGAGTCCCTGAATATTTTGTTCATGGATTCTATATGTCAATGCAGGAAGTAATGATATCAGACAAATGGATTGAAGAGCTAATACAGTGTAGACCGTCATTCAGAAATCTTGACCCTTGGCTCCACAGCACCACTCAATTGCTTGTAACAATGACCAGCAAACTTTTTGACCTGGAGGTGTGTACCTAGCTGGGTAGGGGATATCGTCGGCTGCAGGGCATTCCATCAGAATGCACAATTAACGTAAAATTGATATCTGTATCTACATACCTAGGTAGAAGCTGACGTAGAAACGATGCAACTTAGTCGAGTGTGAAGTATACTAAAAGCCAGTCCGCATATCTACCTGGACAAAGTCCCCGTCCACAAGAAAGAGATCATCTAAACTAGGACCCACCTCCATAAAGGGTGCCAGAGAGAAGATGTCATCCAGGGGATCCAATGTCGTCGTGACGTTGTGGCGATGGGCAACTGGGGAGAGGTGCGGGCTCGCTTCCACCACCGACGATGAACCCCCGACAGAGGCTGCCACGGACTGCATGTCACGGACATAACCCGCTTTGGCCATTAACCGCCCGATTGGCTTCCACAACGTACCCTTGCGCGCATGCTCCTTCATGCGCCAGCGGTCATAGAGAACCTCTACTGCAGCCCACGCCCTATCGCAATCCTGGCAAGGGGGCCTGGTACAAATCTCGGACAGGACGAGGGCAACTGCGTGCCACTGGGAGTAGGTATCGGATCGCCAGGCCCAATGAGCGATACTCGGATTGCACAGGACGAAGCAGGAGAGCTCCAAGATCTCAATGGCAAGGTGAAAGATTTTATCCTGTAGACTCGCCTGCAGCGGGGCTGTTGATACGTCCTTACTATCCACCCGCTTACGGGGATAATGGACCATCAACCATACGCGGGCGATGATCAGCCGCGCCACGGTAGCTGAGACGAAGAGGAAGGGGTCGGTGGGATCGCAATACGCCAGATATCGGGTCTCCAAGCGGCTCTGGAGCTGCTCGGCCAATGCTTCCCGTTCGGGCAATGACAACTCGGTGACGGATGCACTGCTGGTGGTTCTTGCCTGACGGCGGTGCGGTGGAATAAAGCTGACCTTGCGAACGATGGGAATGGATTCGAAACCTATCAGGCTCAGCGTCATCTCAGTGGCGCCGTCTCGCTCGGCCGGCGGCTGGACCAGGTCCGCGGTCAGATCAGAATCATTGACATTCAACGGTAGCCGGGTATCAAAGGACGACTCGGATACAATAGGTTCGTAACCGTGATATTCGGACGAGCGCTGGTCGAGGCCGACGATAAACCACCACAGTCGTCGTCGTAGTTCAGTCTCGAGGGGCCGTAAGCCAAAGGCCACGCCGTCACGATGGAGACCCATCGCCTGTGCAATATGCACAATCAAGGCTGTTAGCGACCAGACAGTTCGGGAGTCATCTTCGTTGCGCAGGGCACAGAGAAACAAGGCGGCCGCCTGCAACAAGATCATGTTCTGGGTATTCAGCAGATCGGCGCGGGCGAGGGCCTGCTCGACGGCAAAGCGACCGGTACGAAGGGCCTGGGGTCGCGGTAGGCCGAGAGGGCACTGGGTCTGGTCAGTAGTACTGATGATCGCAGCATAGTATATGGCAAACAGGAGGGCCTCGGTGTTGCAATCGAGGGTGTCAAGCGAGGCGACCGCGTCCCAGAAGAGCTTTGTCAGGGTCGGCATATGGAAGATCTTCACCACAGGAGCGACATTGGTCTGGAAGATCTCGAATAGGGCTACCGATTGAGAGATGGACGGATGGTAGTCTCGCAGCGAGTGAGCGAGCGACCTGAAGCCCATGATGGCGGCATTCAAACCGACTGCGCCGACTGGTTCCCCTTTCTCATCTGTTTCTTCCGGCCAGATCCCTTCCTCGTCGTCATTGTTATCCGATGAGGATTCGTGTAGCAAATCCCGCAGTTCTTCAATCTATAGTCCTTGGTCAGGTCTTATCGAAATTTAAACTTGGGGGTAGAGAGAAGACCTCATCGCCTAGACTAGCCCAGAGTACGTTGCTCACATAGACGCTGGAGGTGCTGTCAATGGCAAGACGACCGTTCCGCTGGTCCCCTTGGGGTGGCAGAGGGGCTGTGGATGAGTCCAGGGGCTGTTGCTGGGTCTGTTGGCTTTCCAGCTGTCTAATGATGCTCTCCAGCCGGTCAAGTCTATCCAGCACCGCCGGGTTGTTCGTTGATTGCAGTGGCCGCTTAGGGGCGCGCCCCGTCCCAGTGGGATAAATGCAGGTGGAGGCAGCCCGAATGCAACCCCCACATGGTTGCTGTCGGTCACATTTGACCTTCCGTGAGCGACAGAGCAGGCAGCTGCGGCGCGGGGAATGGTGTCTCAGGGTGAATGATTCACTCATGCTGGCGGATATGTATATGCTAAGGAGCAACCAATGTATTACTACCTAGTGTTTTGATAAGGGAAGAGAACCTAGTGGAGAGGAGTCGGAGAGTCAGTGGTTCGGCGGTTCGGCCTCGGATAACTTATGCGACTCCGAAGTGCCACTTGAGTATTTTTATCCACGGAGTGCTTCATCCAGATGGATTTACTGCAGCAAGAACGTCATATGTAATCCAGAATCAATCCATAGTACCTTAAAAGAGAAAGAATGTGAAGGACCAATATAGAGCCGCGCACTAGGCTGGTTATTGCCAGTCGCCATGGGAGAGTTCTTCGGATTCGGTCCTCGAGTCTCATCACTGCTTGAGGATGCTGCAGATATGGTCTGCAAGACTTGATCAATGGAGCTGTTTAAAGAATGGACTGTCTGCTCGAGGCGCTGGAGCCGATCCTCAATGTTGCTCTCTGCTTCTGAGCGTCGTCGCCTGACTGTGCCAAGGTTTCCCGGATTGAAAAAAGGCACGTCCCGCGAATATACGCAGCTACCTGGCCATGGCTTGCAGTTGCTGCACTTGGGCAACTCTCGGGAGCATCTGCGAAACCGTCAGTAAGCTCAAAATACTTGATATTTCAGTAAATACTTGAGTTTCTTCTGTCATCAAAGGTCACACTCTGTTAGCTGACATAACGCCCCTCAGATCATCGGCCTACCCACCGCAAATCGAGCAAAGCTGTGCCCTGATCGTTGAAAACCACTGACTTCCATAAATTCCATGGGGATGCGGAGAGGAACTCCAGGTATATCATTCAACAATATCCTGTCAGAGTAGTCTCAGAGTGCACCGAAGCGAAAACAAAGAAGAATACATGAAACATGACGGGTGGCGGACAGTCCAAAAGGAGAGTTGCTGAGTCGCTGGTGTCGGAGACTCTGACGCACATTTCAACCAGCCTGGAGAGACAGTTACACGCTTTGGCGAGGGGCGCGACGCACCCGAGATTGATTGCCTGCAGCTGCGTCAACTGTTACTTGACTCAGTGGATGTACGTAAGATCCGATGGAACCATGAAGTGAGCTCCGTTGAGAGAAAGGAGAGCAACCCTTCTGGAAGTAAGGATAATGGCTACACTATTCACTTCACAAACGGCAGCTCAGTGACTGGGTGCAGGCTTATCGTCAGTGCTGATGGTGCTTGGAGCAAGCTTCGCTCTCTGGTACGCTGATGCGTCAAACGCGGAAGTCTGCATGTAAAGCCGAATCACTAAATATCTCACAGCTTACGCCAGCAAAACCCGTCTACTCTGGAAAAATGTACATCGAAGGCAAAATATCTCACAACAATCCGAGCTACAGCACAGCCAGGGAGACAGCCGGTCCACGAACCATGATTGCGGTGGGCCAGCAGAAGCAAATGGCCATGCAGCAGATCTCCGACGGCACATATCGCGTGTATTTTGGTCTGGGAGTGCCGGAAACGTCTACCACCACCGCAGTGGTAGCGCCGTTGACAAGACCGAAGCCGTACGTCAGAGGCTGCTGTCGTTGGACGATTTTTACGCATCCTGGGCGCCACAGCTCAAGGCCATTATTGCGAATTCTGAGGGCCCCTTTCGTGCTTGGTCTTTGTACCGCATGGAGCTAGGTGACATTGGCTGGAAGCGCGAGGTCGCTCCTGGGGTGACTTTGCTTGGAGATGCAGCGCACGTGTCGACCTCGTTTGTGGGCCAAGGGGTCAATTGTAGCATGTACGATGCAGTTGTGCTGGCTGAACGCATTCTTCAGCACTGCGGGAGTGTTTCAAATCTCACCAATGTTCCGACAATCAGGGTGGAAAGGCCTTGGCCTCATATGAAGAGGATTTGTTCAAGCGTGGCCGGGACCTGGTCCGTCGTAGCACGGAGAGCGAGGAGATGTTATTTGCTGAGAATGCGGATGCGCATTATATTATTCTTCACATTTGGCCCTCTAATGGTATTATCCGTATTCTACTCTCATTCCAACTAATGTGTGGTCAACATGACAAAAAAAGTCTGCGTACTCTCTCATCAGACATCTCAAAATCAGTATATGAGCTACGCTCTTCAATTTTACTCCTAAATCCTAGTAGCCAAAATGTGGAGAGCCATTTCTGTGTGGGCAGATATGGTTGCTTTGGTTACGAAATATGGTGCCTGACTTGTTTCTACTGTGTCTCTGTGGCTGCTTGCTGTAAGCGTGCTTGGCAAGCCCATCAGGACAGCGTCTTTGCTGATTGTAGCATAGTCCCATTTTGCCAAACCGCTGGAAACGAGCTTGTTTGGCCCAGAATGCAGTATGATTTGCTTAGCATGCTTCTACATCTCATGAGGCACTGATACTGTATCTATCGGTCTTTGCCTTGAATGGTTAGATTAGTTTGATTCTAGATATATGGGAGTCCTGATCAGGTACTCTGCAGTTAGTCATTAGTGCTTATTTCTCCTGAGTCCTGCGTCTGAACCTGACCCCTCTTCCTGGTCACAATACCTACATTGATGTTGTCCTTTATTGACAGCTTGCCACAGTAGGATGAATGCTACATTGGCCTCCACGTTGTCGCGATAGTGTTTTAGTGAAAAACATCTTTATGTTGCGAACATCTAGCCTATCATGCCGGCCACTGCAAGCGCCCCCCTTCCCCTGACGACAACATTTACGCCGCCCAGCGCGTGCCTTAAAGATCTATGGGCCGTCAGCAGTGCCCCTAGTCACGTCCTGTGGATGAACCTGGGCCCCATCGATACCACAAAATGTCTCCCGTCCGGCTGGGCAGCGACTACGTATTTTTCACCCGGAATATGCCCCAGTGGCTATGTCATCGCGACCACCTCGAAAAACATGGCCGGGACTATGACAGAGACTGTCGCAACATGCTGTCCGGTGTAAATCTGTCTGGCATCTATCCCCCGTTCAAAAGTGCAGCCAGGCTCACAGTACATTTTCAACTTGTTTTCTAGGGATGTTGATTCGAACACGTACTCCATTCGACCGAGCGCAGCGTCGACAGAGTCCTGGTGGGCGTCTGAGGTGTGTGCCTGGGGACCTCCGACGGACGCTGTGACGCGCTATACCTATACATCGATCGGCACGGACGGTCGGGAGACGAGTGAACCCGGCACTATGAGCAGCCCAGGCTCGTTCAATGCTTATGGTGTGGAGGTTCGATGGCAGTCAACTGATTTCACCACCCCACCAGCTACCAGGGCTGTGACCACCACACACGCTGCGCCAGCCGAGACACAAAGCTCTACAAGAGGTTCATCCAGCCTCAGCGCGGGCGCGAAAGTGGGCATCGGCCTGGGTGTCACTGCCGGGGTAGTTTTAGCAACGGCCCTTGCGTTGGGCTTATTATGGTCCCGGCGACGAAGACGCCAACAGCCCAATGCGACGCAAGATCAGCCTGGGAATCCCGATTACAGTGAACTGGCTGAATTGCCAGGCACAAGGCATAGACCACTCACTTATGAAAAGGCAGAGTTACCTGCTAATCCTGCACGAAGTCAGACAGAACGATTTGAGTTGGACGGGCAAAGGTCTAGATGAGAGCTATTGATGTGGGACTTGTCTAGATAGCATACCAAACTCCTGTTTTCGTTCCTGGATATGACATTATTTCTCTTAGCACCTATGTGATTTGCTGAGAATGCGGCAGAGCTACTTCTCCAGGCTATCAGTGGCGCTAATGGTGCATAGTAAGAGCGCCGCATGAAGGTAGATGTTGTGTTATTATGTTTCACATTTGGCCCCTATAATGGTATTATCCATATTCTACTCCTAATATACAACCATCAACACCATGGTGCATTAGGCTAGCGCCCTTAGAAAGGTTTCTCCAGACGTCAAGCTGTCAAAGACCTCTAAGCCTTAGTCTTCAGGAAATCTACCACTGCTATAACAAGAAGTCTGTTAGCAGACATACTTTAGGATAGAGAAATAGGCAATAGGCAAATCACCTGATCTCAGCTCCTCCGGCCGCTCCTGAACCACCCAGTGTCCACAGTCTATATTGACGATCCGTGACTGAGGAAAGAAGGAAGACATGCGTGGAATCGCAGTCTCTGGGATGTAATGACTTCGAAGTGCCCGAATAAAAAGGGTAGGATTGTGAAATTGTACCGCCTCGTTCTTGTGCGGGAAATCGCCCAAGGGAGTCAATGCTGTGTTGAGTATATCCAATGGAACGCGGCATTTCAGATACGGCGAGTCGCTATCTTTGACAAAATTACTCAGCAAAAATATCCGTATGGGTAAAGACTGGCTCAATCAATGTCAGCATCCATCTTACGAAGGTGGAAATAGAATAGTGGCATGTACATCCTCATATTCTCTCAGGATCTTCTCAGCCTCGTGGTGGGTTTTCACCTTGGCATCCCCGACTTTTGCCATTCCTTCCAGGTACCTTGGAAAGTCATCTACCAGGGGTAAATGGATTGGGCAGTTATCAATGGCTACAACATCGGAGACAAGCTCTGGTAGTTGAAGAGCGAGTGTTAAAGCAGTTTTGGCACCCCTGGCAGTAGATTAGCAATAACGAGAGATCCGGGATGCCCGCAAAGGGAGTTCCACATAGAATGACCGATAAGTGTTGCTCTCTCCATCCCGTGGCTCTGCATGAAAGATGCAACGTCCAGCGCCATTTCCATGTAATCATGTTTCAAGTGATGGCCCGACTCCCCATGATTACGAAGATCCTTCATTCCGTCAGCTTGAAAGTCGCCAAGTCTTGATTTGAATGCAATGCTTACTACAGCGAAGACCGGTCTTGATAGATCTCTAGCCAATAACCTTAATCAAAGAATGAGCCCGGAAAGCAACGGTGTGACAAGACCTCATAGTAGCTTACTTGCTTATCCGTCGGTTTTCTCGCTTCGACCCAAGGAATCCATGTAGGAAAATTATGGGGACATGCTTGTTGGCACTCAAATGCTTGCAATCTGCAGGTGTGAGGCTATGTAGTTCATAAGCCAAGGCGACCCTTGAGGTTGCAACTGGCGAAGAAAGTGGTTTTATGCGCGCGAGGCTTTGACCCAAATTCTTTAGGGCAGCAGACATAGGAATTAACAAGCAGGTATTTAACACTCAGGCTTAGTACATTGGGTCCCTGGGATGTTATTTTGGGATCACGTCCATCCCTGGCGGAGAAGAGCTGATATGACTCATCTAGCTATTTTGGGCTGCTCTAAACCACACTAGTCAGTTAGTAGTTAGTGGGTGAATCCTGACTGCTGCTTTATCTTCACCTTCATCCTCTTCACACTGTTTACCTGAACCTCTAATCCTGAATATAACACAACAGTAATCTTACTCAACCCTCTTTCTGTTGACTGCCCTGTTCCATCACTCTAGGATCATGTGTATAACAGAGTTTTCACAAATAATACTTACATGTCAGCCCAGGGTCTCAACTCACCAAGGTCAGGGTAAATGAAATCATCATCATCATGATCATCATCATCTCTGAATGTACAGCCTGCCTCCAGCCTTCTACTCTGTTGCTTAGGGTGCCGGTTTAATAGCCCATAAGAAGCCGGTGTGATAGTATCTGTTGAGCTAGCATAAAGGAAAATGAGTTCAAACAGGGGATAATTCGAACCACCCGGCGTTGAATGACGGTGATCTTCCAGTTAAAAGAAAGAATTGACTACAACAACATTACAGAATAAGGCTCACATGTAGTGCCGCAATAGCAATAATCCATTGCTTTTCCCAAAGCGGGAAGCGTCGCATTCATCATTCTCAAATAGGCAGTAAAGCCGCAGTATGCACTAACGTTGCTGAGCCCAGATGCCTCTCAGTTCACCTTTCTGGAATGGGTCAGACACCCCTGTTCTCCAATTTAACTGCAGCCGTGGCCCGAATCACCCGTATGCGACCACCTGCCAACAACACAGTATGACTTACAGTGGCAAGCATCAACAAGTTCGGGACCAAACACCCACAACGCTTCAATGAGACTTTCAGGCCCGAATGCCTTGCGCGGCAGCATAATGTTTGCCCTACCCTCAGTGACCTCTACAGAGAGCTCGGGATCGCGACCGTCCAGGGTTCGAAGCCCGAGAACATCCTCCAACCCATGCTCCTCCAGCAAGGCAGAGAGTTCCATCAGAAATTCTGCGTCCCTAGTACCCTGAAGGACCGGGTGTGAGGATTCCTCATCCTCGGCAAAGTCGAACTCATATGGCATGAAGCTGTCTCGGAAGAGACGGTAGGAGCGCGGCACTATTGCGCCCTGGTACTTCGGTACGATGGGATCGGCATTTCCGCCTACCTCCCAGGGCGCTGAGACGTTTCGGTAGTCGACCAGGCGCTGGGTGGCCGTGATTGGGAAGTGTCGGTGCAAGAGAGCAATTCCGTAGCGTTCGTGAACCCCTCGACGGAGAAAGAGGTCTCGGATGTCACTGAGGAGGACGTTCCTTGCGCCCTTGTCCTGAAAGTTCTGGGCTCCGACGGAGAGTGTGGGGAGAGAATTGTATGCATCTGGATCGTACATTTGTCTACCTGGGATGTAAGTCCTGAGTCGTGGAGACGGAGGAGCAGCAGAAGAGGTGGAATGCTTACGCCTCCATAGTGATCTTTGCAGCGGGGATTACAATCAGCAAATCTTGTAGGGCGCACAAGGCGTTTTAAAGAGGAAACTGTGAGTTGCTTGATATTTCATCCGAAGCAAGGAACAACAGCTCCTATTTATGCTCAACATTAGGGCTATCCTGCTGTTGCTTGCCTTCTCTATTTCAGCCTCCCCTTTACCATAAGCCTACTGTAATTTGTGCCCGCACAATGCTGGAAAGTGTCATGGATGTAGATTTAGGCCCATTGGTGATTGTACATCTGTAGAAAGTCGGGGCCTTACTACTGGTCACCTTGAAGGCTCCAATAATGTAGAACGAAAAGAACACATGCTGCACAGAATTCATAGCCTCAACTCACAGCCTGATCCGAAAACCCGTAGGACTTCTTTGATTGGAAAGTTATTGTTTGCTTTCCTCACACCCGCCCCTGCCACAACTACCTATTAATGCGAGGTGCTGAATCTAGCCAATTCCCTTGGCTACCCCTCACAGCCTTGCGCTTAGGCAGCAAGGTGTCACAACCACCATATAGATATCGCCAATGGCATCAATGGCAATATGTACGCCAGTGTAAAAGGCTTCTATGCCAAGTCCTTTGAGGCGAAGCCTTGAAGGGACGGTACATGTAGGCTGCGCCGTAACTTGCGGATTGGTTGTACACTTCAATCCAAACACACCCTGCAATATTGCGGTATAGAAGATTCCCTTCATTCCAGGCAGTGGCTATAATCAATCAGTTCTGAGTAGTTTCATTAAAGCTTATGGTCAAGAGGGGACACTTCCTAGCATGTTTAATCTAAGAAGAAGGGTAGGTTGGTTTACCAGAATTCACCCGTGACAGCCCTCTATAGATTCGTCTACCTTAATGTTGACGGTCATGCACTGTATGCTTCTTATAGCCTCTAGCTGTGTTAGCAGTAGCTGGTTACTACACAGCATAAGTTTGACAACTACTAGAGAAGTGCAACTCACTTGTCTGGGCTTAAGAATGCAGCTGCTGTGCACATGAAAAATGGCGCTTGCATCTATGCCCAGTATATCATCAAGACCTTCTCACTCAGTGTGATGCAGAAGGAAGTTGCTAAATTCGCACCACAGTTTCCTAACTGGAAAGTCTCAGCAATCAGCCAGCCTTGCGCTGCGAATGTACACAAAGTCTTCGCGCATTTGGACAGCCCTTCTGGGACAATGCGCAGTGCCCCATTTACATGAATCCAGAGACTAGACCGATTAGGGTTTCTCGAGGGCTTGGGGCTTCTTGTTGCAACAGGGGTGAATAATCAATCCTATCAGGACGAGGCGTAATCCGACAAAGAATCTCACAAGGAGGCCACGCGGCTCTCGCTTGTGTATGGGAAGAGAGGATGCAGACCCACGGCTGAAGTCCATTCCCTGTCCTTCTCACAGCGAATCATCAGAGCATCAAGGAAACCATCGACTGCTCGCTCCGTGGCGCTCATTTTTGAACTGATATTCACGAACGATGTATAGGAGAAGTTTCCATACTATCCAGAGACAGAAAGCTCGGACGAAAACAGTGCTGTAACTGAAGATGGACATGTCTGGAGGTGAGGATGATCGTGAGAATCTTGACTTGCCGTTAATATCATGAGAGCGCTTGCTTCACTAAAAACGGTGAAGTACAGATGTTTTACAATCCATTTCGGCTGTACTTGTCCTCGATATGGGTTTGGGGCCATGGCTGGACCAGACTCGGACCAGCACAGCATGCCCCGCTGAGATGACTGGAGTCTCCTAGACTGAGATAGTATCTGCAACTTGTATCATCTCCTTTTTATGTCAGAGAAAATCTATTAGTATTGTGAGGAGTACCTACTGCCTCATGCGTGGCGCAGGTACTAAGACAGGCATATACAGGAGAGACAGATGGGCGATAACGCCACGTTGCCCTAGAGCCTCCTGTAACTTTCGGCGTCTCTTGTTCTGCCCCCGCCGAGATCATGTCGTAGGTGGTCTCTACGTGATAATAACCTACCTCCTGATTTGGTTCCAAGTTTTCAAGCATGTCTCTCCACTGATGAGATCTCCATTGGCACCGCTCTTCTGGTGTTGTCTTAGAGGTTTAGAGCATCTGTGTTCTCTGATAGTGATAAGTTACACTCTAACAATCCATAGATTCATTTTTGAGGTTTCTTTGCAAAAGCATCCAGTATAGTCACTAGCTAAAGGCATATAAGATACGTATCTCTCCAGTCTTAGCCAGTGATCGATACGACAGTAATATAATCAACTATGTCGACCACGAACACCCTTCCACTCAGCAATCTGGGCGTTCTCCCAGATCTTCTCCGAATGTCCCTGAACGGCGAGATCAATCGCTCCCCGCGCCAACACGTCCACCCGCACTGAGGGTGCCAGACCACGGATGCAGTCGGCAAATGTTCCCTGGCGAGTCAGCACCAAGCCCGGGCGCATAATGTACGACTCAAATGTGGTGGAGTGAGCAGCTTCGTGCTCCAGCAGGATATTCTCAGCTTGACCCTGGAGTAGTCAATCTCTACATACTGAAGATAAGGAAGTGGGAGTGGGTTCATACCCTCACACGACGATAGCCCGCAAAGAACCACAGAGGTTCTGACTGGTCTCGCTCAGCCAAACCGCCGCTGACATACACGAAACGAAATTTTGGACTTGCAGAGGCTTCGTGCCCTGCCTCATTTGAAGCAGTAAAGGCATTGTAGAAGGCCTTGGCAGCCTGGCTGGTATACTCCAGTGTCACCCGCCGGAAGGCCTGTTCATCGGAAGCGCGCGAGGGAGTAACGCCTAGCGTCCAAATACAAGCGTCTGCGCCTCGGAGAGAGGCAGAGAGTTGGGGATCTGAGTAGGAGAGAAAATCTTCGTCTTCCATGCGGTGGACATGGAGTTTGGGATGTGTGGTGGGCAGTTCACGGCGGCACAGGGCAACAATAGAAGTGATAGAGGGATGGGCCAGGCACTGTGAAAGGACCTCTTGTCCCACGAACCCAGTCGCGCCAGCAATGATGACCTTCATGGTGCTGTCTGTATAAAGTTTATGGACATCAAGAGACAGGACAGGTTACAGCGTCGAGCGATATGTGCTCACTGCATGTGGTGGGCAGTGGTCAAATAGTGTGACCGTGCGGGTGACGGCTGATAACGAATGTCTCGATTGACTGTCCCCCCGACTTTATTACCTGCTAGACATCATTGGACATTTGGCTGTAAGTGGGGAAGATCCATGCAGCTTTAGTGCTGACGTCCAAATACGCCTCGGCCACTCGTCCACGCTAATGGTTACTCCGTATTCCGTAGAAGCGGCGGCTAATCCTGTTAGAACACGATCTCTTCTCATTGGAGCCAACGAACTTACACATTATCGACTTCTTTGTGCTTATCGACACACGCGTTCAACCGTTGGCCGATAGAAATCACCTATACCATACTTGCATCAACTCCATTCTCGAAATTATGGGCCGGATGGTCACATCTACTACAGTTGTATGTCCACAGCAGTAGCCTTTGGAGCTCAGGAGTCATAGCCTTTTGCCAGTCATGTCAACTACAATCGCCAAACGCAAGCGCGCGAGAAAGGCATGCATCCCATGCCATCAGCGCAAGCGGAAATGTGACACAATGTATCCCTGTGCCATGTGCACCACTTATGGATACAACTGCAGGTACACCGACGACGACACCACTGATACTACGGGTGATGCCGTACTTATTTCACCCGCAGCCAAGCGCGTCAGCCTCGACGGTGAAAACCGTCCGATGAACAAGGCCGCCACAGCGCGCAGTCTAGGCAGCCGGTCTCACATCGTGCGAGGCTCCCACGAGGCCGACGGCTCGTCGACAAAGAGTCCCACCGTCGTGGACAGCGCCTCTCCGGGCATCTTTGATGAGCAAAGGTTCAGACACTCTGGGGCATCGGCGGCCACGGCGTTCCCACACGTCCTGAGTGTGGCTCTTGGCTCCGACAGTCCTCCCAAAATGCGGTCCTTTGCCTACAACTTTGGTATTCGCCCCGAGGAGGCATCTAACGCTCACTGTTTTCTGGGGAATCTCATCTCCGAGAAAGATCTCGGTTTCTTCTCAGGAGTGTACTTCTCAACACTGGGCCCCATCGGCGACGTGATAGACCCGAGAATCTACGCCCAGCGATGTCGGGATTATTATCATAGTCCCGGCAGCA
This sequence comes from Aspergillus fischeri NRRL 181, assembly GCF_000149645.3. Lineage (NCBI taxonomy): Eukaryota > Fungi > Ascomycota > Eurotiomycetes > Eurotiales > Aspergillaceae > Aspergillus > Aspergillus fischeri. The sequence continues at coordinate 1,839,045 of NW_001509764.1, forward strand.
ACGCGGTCGCCTTTGCCGCCGTGGCCGCTGGTGTGGCCGCTCTCGGGTCGTTCCTATCCGTCAACAGACACCCGCGGGAGTCGGACCTGGTGCAGCACGCCAAAGCCATTCTCGATGATCCGGCCTCGATGCGATGGCATGGTATCGACCATATCGTCGCGTGGGGCATGCGAGTGTTTTACCTGCGGGCCACAACCCGCCCCAGCAATGCCTGGATCGCCTCGTGCACCCAAATGCACCTCTGTGAAGCGATAGGGCTGCACGAGGAAGAGAGCATTAAGAAAATGGCGTCCACCGCGGGCGCCGCTGTCCTTGGACATGATGCGGACCGACTAAGGAGGATCTTTTGGATCTCGTGGGCTGGGCATACCATGTTGTCCTATGAGTACGATCGTTCGCCTGTTCACTTTCGGGAGGTTACTAGCCAGTCTGTCATTCCGGTGTCGGGGTCCTTTGCCGATCACTTCGTTCAATTAATCCAGATCATCCCATCGCCCAACTCTCCGTTCCAGCTCGAATCACAGCCCCCAACTCTCACCGAGGAACTATATGAACGTCTCAGAGTATTGGGCGGATTCCAAACAACACATCCGTTCCTGGTTGTGACCAAGGCGGACATCGCGTTCTGCTTCTATCGTCGCCTTTACCAGCTCAAGGCCCGCATACCGGACGAGGTCATCAAGCTCGTCATTGACAGCGGCAACGCCGCAGTGGAGGCAGCCGAGCAGCAAGCTAATCAGGGTCGTCTGTTTTGGAATGTCATCGGTGGCGTCTTCCAGTATGCCTGCATTCTGTTGGCCATCGACACGCCGGCCGCCTCTGTTCACATTGGCGCGGCCTTCAAGGGCTTGGAGAACCTGGTCAAGGCTGCCGATACAGCACTGACGCGTGAGGCGTTGTCGATGGCGCGGCATCTACTCAGTCTTAATCTGGCGAAGAAGCGAAAGGAACTTGCTCGGTTGGAAATTGTCGAGGCGAACTATCAATTCTTTCCGGCGCAGCCGGCATCCGAAGCCAACCCTGCGGTGCCAGATATGGACTGGGAGGTGGACTGGGACCAGTTCTTTATCGAGCCATATCTATCGATGCTCGGCCCTGACATTCAGTTATAGTCCCGGGACAAGATTCAGTATTCTATTCATGTAAACTTACCATTGAAGATATCTAAACATACTCCTCCTGCGTTTCGCTCTTTCCTGCGCCGCTTCTGGCGTCTTGGAGTGATGCCACTCCACAAAACAGAAAACCAGAGCCACAGCTACACCCAAGCCGGAGAGACCGACTCCCATGTAGAATGCGCCCCGGTATCCTTGTAGAACATCCTTCCCTCCATTCTTGACCTGTCCCTCGACCGTGCCGGCAAGCCCGAGCCCAATGGAGATGGAGTAGTTGACAAATGTGTTGACCAGCGACGCGGCGAGACCCTGATGCTCCCGGGGCATAGCCCGACTCAGGATTATAGTGCCGGCGGGGAAGGACATGTCCATACCCCAAGGGGACGATGATCCCCACGAAAGTCTGCGCCCAATAGACCTGATGGACTGGCGCAGTCGCAAATATGATTCCTCCGATGAGGAAGAAGGTCATGGAGATGAGCATCACGGTCGAAGTGCGGAAGTGACTCAAGATCAGACCGGTGGTAACCGCAGCAAATAGCCCACTTATGGCGACCGGAGCGAACTGGGCGGATGTGAGCAGAGGGGTCTGATCCCTCAGGATCTCGAGGAGATTCAAGGTATAGAAGACGAAGATCCCGAAGCTGGACCAGCCGGCGCTGATGCAGGCTAGGGTGAAGAGGGATTCTATCTGCAGGACGCCGAAGGGGATCAAAGGGTGGCTCACCCTCTTCTCGACTAGGACGAAGACGACGAACATGACGATGCCGGCAATCATGATGCTGTAGGTGTAAGGTGTCGGCCAGCCGACAACGGCGCCTTGGTTCCAGGCGAAGTTGAAGAGAACCAGAGCGACCACGCCGGTGATGGAGCCGAATATTTCGACACGCTGCCAGATACTGGCACTTTCAGGCTCAGTTTTGCTCGGCACCGGGGTTTCGGGAATGACAAAGATGCCCAAGACGGCCAGCAGAAGGCACGCAAAACGCAGGACCCAATAGGACCAGGGCCACCAGGTTATCTGGGAAAGCAGGCTGGACAAAACGGCGCCGAGTACGAAGCCGCCGGGGGCAGTGGCACCGAACAAACTGAAGATCATGTTCTGGCGACATCCCGGATCGTAGCAGCGACTGAGGATAGCGACGGCGTTGGGCAGTAAGAGAGCCGGGCCGATGCCCTGCATGGTGCGGCAGAAAATGAAGAAGCCGGAGCTGCTGTAGACGGCAACGCCAGCAAGGGCGGACCACAAGCCGAACCAGGCGTAACCGCCAACGAAGAAGGGCTTGTGGCCGAAGACATCGCCCAGGCGGCCTGCGATAAGGATGAAGGTGCCGACGGTGAGGGAGTATCCCGCAGAGAACCAGCTCAGCTGGGCAGGCTGGTCGTCGATGCCGAATGAGCGACCAATGATGTGTTGAGGCACGATGCTGAGGGCAAGACCGGCTTGAGTCAGGAGCTGGGAGGAGCAGATGACCGCGACGAAGAGGACTTTACCGGCGAGGGACTGGGGGCGTTTGACGTTGCAGTTAAAGGGTTGCAGCTGATGGCCTTCGGTGGTGCCGTCGGGAGTCTGGTTGCATACGCCGTGTCCATAGTCCGCATTCGAGGCTTCGGGGGAAGTCTGCCCCATGTTGTCTTTTTGTCTGAATGATATCTGTGCGGTAAATATGGCGGACTGAAGCTATGACGATGGCGTTGCCGACTTTGAGTCGTGGTTCTATGTGTTGACAAGCTGCCATGGAGTATATCTAAAATTTGTGCTCCTTGAGGTTCGAGACTGAGCTTCTGCGAGCGTCATAAGGTCATCTTTCCCTGCATATTATTTCCAACCTCATCATCTTGACACTGCCGAGATATACGCGGAGGTCTGTTTGTCGGGAATTGAATAATATCGGCTATGCTGTCTTAACGCCGCTCAATGTAGGTGCGGTGCGGCTATTGCGGAGTTAGTCAGGACGACCACTGTCGAGTAGATAGAATGATAGTACCACTTTTAGTAGATGAGGCCCTGAGTGCGGCTGCTGCGGGACGATCATCAGTAATCCCACTGTATCTCCGTCCATAGGGGCCTTCGCACTGGGGCGCCAGTATCTTGGGTGGATCAAGTTTGAAGGTTTGCCCCAATCAATCCCGATAGACGAGCTGGAGAATATGTAGCTGTTCGGAATTGCCGAATCCGATCAGGTGTCACTAGCTGAGATGGAGAGAATGACATGAGTGGCTCTGTAGAGATGGTGAGACTGGACCTAAAATATATAAATAACAGCAATAGCCAGACACCCACAAGCTCAAACGGCAACAACAGCTTCAACACCACGACCACAACAATAATACACATTACTCATCAATTCAACATCCTTTCCAAAAAGAAAAAAAGCCAGATGCCCGAGTACGCCAAGAACCAGCCAACCGGCTTCAAAAACGCCATTGAGAGAGTCGCCATTGTCGGCGTAGGTACATCCCTCAACAGGATCAGATACACAACAGCTGACAACGTCCTTAGGCTGGAGGCACTATTGGATCCCACATCGTTGCAGCTCTCCTTAAAACAGGGAAGCACACAGTTACGGCTCTCACCCGCAAAGATAGCAGCAACAGACTCCCTGAGGGCGTCATAGTCGCCCGAGTTGACTATGATTACGAGGCCACCATTGTCGACGCGCTCAAGGGCCAGCAATTTCTCATCATAACCATGGCCCCTACTGCGCCCCGGGACTCCCACAGCAAGCTCGTCCAGGCAGCCGCTAAAGCGGGTGTTCCCTACATCATGCCCAACGGGTACGCTGGCGACACTGACCACATCAAACTCGGCGAGGACACGCTGCTGGGACCCGTGGCCAAGGCTAATCGGGACGAGATCGAGAGGCTCGGCATGCAGTGGATCACGGTGTGCTGTGGGTTTTGGTACGATTACAGCTTGGCGGGTGGCGAGGCGCGCTTCGGATTCGACTTTGACAAGCGTTCCCTGACAATTTACGACGATGGCAACACCAAGATCTCTACTTCAACGTTATCGCAGGTTGGGCGCGCTGTGGCCAAGCTGCTGAGCCTGAACGAGCTGCCTGAGGACGGAAACGACAAGAGCCTTACTCTGTCGACGTTTCTTAACAAGGGCCTGTACCTTAAGAGCTTTGTCGTCAGCCAAAATAGCATGTTTGAGAGCGTTAAGCGCGTCACTGGCACCACTGACGCTGACTGGACGATAACTCATGAGGACACCAAGAAGCGATACGAAGATGGCCTGGCGCTAGTCAAGCGTGGTAACATGGCTGGCTTTAGTAAGCTGCTCTACGCCAGGGCGTTCTACCCGGATGAGCAGAGCGAGTTCTCGGCCAAGGCACAGAATGAGCTCCTTGGTTTGCCGGAGGAGAGCCTGGATGAATCTACCAAAGTTGGGATCGATATGGTCCAGGAACTGCAGCGTCGTCCTGAGCGTATGGCGTCATAGAAAACAACATCTACAGAGCTTACATTCAATCCCAAGTGCGTTGCATAACCAGGTCTGACAGAAACAGAAAACGAAAGAGAAAGAAAGAAAATTTAAGAACCATCTCGGGCAGGATGACACTCCTGCGTCCGATCAGACTGATTCAATCCGTTAGGTTAATGGACCGGCGCGGCAGATCAGTACTGACTGGCGGATCTAATCGAAAATAGAGGGAGGATTCCAGAATTGTGCAGTTGTTAAGTTGTTGACCATCGTGGTCTACAAAATTCTCAAAGGCAACAAAGTACCCAAGCGTTTGTAAGATAGTGAGATGGCTCTCTCCTTCGCAGCTTCGTTTGCAGACAGGAATGCATATCATACATATTCCCAATAGTGTGGCAAAGCCAGGCTTACTAGCACAGTGAAGAACTGTGGTGCACACCACTGTAAGGACTCCTTGTGGTAGATATCCATGAAAGTGTTAGAGAAAGACAGCGGGACTACAGCACCAAGATATATTGGGAAAATGCAGGACAAGAGCTCCTAGCAAGATTAGGCATAGAGGGAGGCAAAAGTATGCGGTTATAAAGGACGGTTAGGTAGTCTGTATGGACAGTGATGGGCAGAGGTTAAGTAGAATAATCAATGTGTCATTTCTCCTCTTATGTATGGAAGGTAGTAAAGGTAGATGTCATATCAACTAGCAAGGCTGAACCAACAATGCAAGCACGACCATCAGATCCCCAGATGAATCGCTTCCTGAGCCTCCAACAGCTGCAGATACACGCCCGCCACATTCCACCGCACCTTCATTGTGCGAAACGCCTCCCGCAGACTCTGCATCACTGCTGCTGCATGTGGCGTCTCCCGTTGAGCCCCCATATGCGCCCCGCAGATGCGGTAGGCAAAGTACAGCCCCCATGGGGACATGTCTTCTAGGTCGCGGCCAAGGAAACATTGACGCTCCACCAGGTTGGCGCTGATCCGGTCGGTGATTTGGTCCAGCACGACTCGCGCCCGTCGAGACCGGTCGCTGTGAGGATCAGGGGCTCGGTCGGGGACAAGCCACGGGGTATACAGGGCGACAAGCGCACTGGTGATTGAGACTAATCAGTTTGATCAACTGGCAAGGGAGGCTTTACAGACCTGTACACAAAGGTAATCTGATCATAGTCCGGACAGTCAATGTTCAATGCCGCAGCCAGCATCGACTGCAAGGTGCGATCGAGCTGCATCCAGACCTCGTCGTGGATGGAGACGTCGCTTCCGAGGTGGTGCAAGACCTGCCCTAGGAGTCGGGCAGCCTGACACAGCAGAGCGAACTTACTCATATGGCCCGTCATTGGAGAAGACAGGGTCGAGAGGTCCTCTGGTCGGACAGTCTACTCCAGGCATTAGAGACTGGCGGAACACATGTGTACGGACATACCCCCTGGTCCCATGCTGCATCATCCGCGGGTAGAAGATCGTCCAAACGTGGATCGTCTGCGGCGAAGGGTCGTCCTGGACAGCCGATGCTCACGAAACTACGCAGGGTCCAGCCATTAGTCTACTGTACATACAGTATGCATGCAGCCGAGTGACGTACCGATCGAGAATTACTATCGCCCACCAGACTCTGCGCCGTTCCTCCACCTCGACAAAGGTAAGCACTCTCCGGGACGGCACGGTGCGAGAAACATTGATGCCCAGCGCGTGAGCGTACCGCGCACATGCCCCAATCGACAGGTACGCCGCCGGGTAGATCCCATGGCCCAGTTCATACAACGCCACCAGGACCCCAGCCTGCAGCACGAGAATGGAGAAGGCACCTTCGACCTCCACGTAGAAACGCCGAACGGCGTCATACAAGGGGGTGCGGGGACCCCGCGCCCCGGCCGGGGGGAATGTGGTGATCAACTTGAGAGCCAGGAGCAACAGGACTACATCGGGGCAAGCGTGGAATGCAGGCTGCAGATACGTATCGTAGAATCTCTTTTTCGAGATGAAGGGCATCCACTTATGGATGTGATCGAAGAACCGGCCTGCAGTGAACCGGATCTCGTCCAGGTCACCAAGCAGATGCAGGATGTGGGGTGGAACAGACACTGTGCTGTGTGCTGTGTCTACCTGTCCGTGCTGCAATAAGCCCGGGTCGAGGAAGAGGATGGTGGGAAAGTCTATGGTGCGGACATCCCGTTGCTGCTCCTCGTCCAGCGGAGAGGGGTACCATCCCCTCTTCGGGTCCGATGCGGTAGTTGAGTGCGTGCTAGCTTCTGGCCACCAGTATGCACATGTCCGGCCTCGTCTGTGGCGGCATGGGAGTCAGCTCTGCCATCTACGGGGTTGTCTACCGTACTTAGCGCAGGAGGAGCACTTGGGAAGTGCCTTGTCGCACCTTCTCTTGCGTGATCTGCACGACTGACAAGCTTGCGGAGCCCGTTCGAGGCTCGAATTCCGACGGGAAGTCTGCATGATGTGCGTAGTCTGGGTGTGAGTGGTGACTGAGGGTGTAGAACATCGACTGACCCTGTCTGCCCGAGAGTGAGAGCGGGGGTAGCTGCTGCTACTGAGGCGGCTGCAGATGGGCGGAGAATGCGGCCGCAATGCCCGCCTTGTGGGGACCGCCTATTGGCAGCCGTACGGCAGACCGGATGACAAATCCAGGGTCCAGGGATCCGGGGAATTCTATACACGTTCATAAGTTATAAAGACCTGGACACCACTCTCATGATCGTGGAGTATACAATAGACGACCTCATCAAGCTTATCTCACTATTTTTCTCTTCACATTCTGAGCACTTGCAACCTGCAACGGGCTGCACAAGATGGGTTCCTCAAGTCCCTACGCTGCTGTGCATCTCGACCCCCAAGGAGCCGGGGATGCCCGGCCAACCGCCCTCCAGATCATCCAAGATGAGGGCCTTGAGGGCAAGCTGGCTGGTAAAATAATTGTCATCACTGGTGGCACGTCAGGCATTGGTGTCGAGACCGCCCGCGCCCTGAAAGCCACAGGAGCCACTTTATTTCTCACGGCCCGCAACCTGGCGAAGGCCCGCAAGAACCTGGCTGGCATTCTTGAGCCCGGTCGTGTCTCTCTCGTCGAGATGGACCTAGATTCCTTTAAAAGCATCCGGGCTGGTGCGGAGCAAATCCTCTCCACTACAAAGGGTCAGGTTAACATCCTCATCAACAGCGCGGGAGTTATGGGGCTGCAGAACTACAAGCTCACTGAGGATGGGATCGAGGCGCACTTCTCCAGCAACTACTTGGGATCCTTCTTACTCTTCCAACTGCTAAAGCAAGCTCTGCTGATCAGCGTGACGCCCGATTTTCATTCCCGCGTGGTCGTGGTGGCCTCCTCCGCACACCGCGCCGCCACTCTCCCATCCAGTGACAATTACAACTTCGAAAAGGGCGGATACAGCCATGAGATAGCCTACAACAACTCCAAACTGGCGGCTGTGTACTTGGCTAACAAGATCGAGAGGAACTACGGTGCCCAGGGACTGCATGCCACCAGTCTGCATCCCGGCGCCATCAACACCGACATCTCCCGCAACATGCCCCCCGAGTTTCTGGAGGGACTCATGACCAACCCGTACATTCTCATGATCTTGAAGTCGGCAGAACAGGGTGCAGCGACAACCGTCTGGGCTGCTGTGGGCAAAGAGTGGGAGAATAATGGTGGAAAGTATTTGGAAGATGTCAGGGAAGCGGAGCGGGGTGAGGACGATGGTCAGACCTTTGGAGTGGGATGGGTAAAGCAGACCTACAATCCCGAGGAAGAGGACCGCCTCTGGAGAGACTCGCTGAAGATTGTTGGTCTGGAGGGTGACGCTTGATTCTCAGGAGATGAGTGCCAAGAGCTCATGGATTAAGATTCATGTGCCATGCCAGCTATAACGGAATTTGCGGCGCTATGGAGCGGTCATTGTTATGCCATCGCGGATGACTCGGATCTGTACTCGGCAGCAGCGCATGGAAGCAATCCTTGATAATAAAAGTACGACTGACTATGTGCGGGGCCCAACTCAAACGATCTCATCTCGGACTAATCCGAGGCTAAAGTGGCGCAATTTCCCCTAACCCTATCGCAAGGCTAAGCCCCTTAGAAGCCTAATTAGCAACTGCTGGACTTGGCAAATAGAATCCAATCACCTCACCATAGCTATGCCAGAATATGGCTGATAGGTCAGAATACCAAGATCCGTAGTAGTGTCCAGTCTGGGCCCTGTCAACAAGTGATGATGAAAATATATTGTTGAATCATGCCATCGTCTTTGCATTAACAGGATGTGCTTCCTGTCTCCTGTACCGTCCAGTAATATCACTTGGATTTCCTCCGTTCCCAGTAACTAAACTAACTAGGCGCTTACAGAAACTTACACCTTGGGGAAGCGGACGGGATGGAGGTGTGTTCCGAACCCGACAGTCCGGTCCAGTGTCCACCTTCTGTCTTTTTCTTGCCGGAAGAATCTGTAATTGGATGGGACATAGGCTCCACCAGGGGATCAGCGGGAATGATGCATTGATTTTAAGCAACACAACAAGCGGGAGGATCAATTGCCTGCCAGATAGACAAGGAGTATTCTGGGGCCCTGGACAGACAGAGACACATTCAAGCCAACAGCCACGTTACACGTATATGTGGACAGCACACAAAACAGGATTCCGGAGACTGCGGCGTAGTCAACTTGCATGAGAGGGGGTCAATCCTGGTGGAGGGCACTGTTCAGGTGGGGTGATGGTCACTTTAGCATGGCGCTTAGCCATAATTTGAGCAGGGGTTGGAAATGAAAGTAGTCGTAGGCCTCATCATAGAATGACGATTATGGATAGCTCTTTCCCCGGGATGTGACTGGGTAATTCGGCTGTAATGAGTGCAGCACTGAGTGGTGTGATAGACGGGCAAAATCATATATACCAGGGTCTGAGTGGAGAGATAAAATGAGTGATGGAGAAGGGGAGGCTAATGAGGATATTTTTTCATTAACCAGGGTGCATTAAATATTGTGTCAGATGGAACAAGGTGAGAGATGTTAGAAAAAGCCCAAACTAACAGCTTGTCTGATTTCTCCGTTGTGGGGATGGGGCGGGGGGATGGGGGAAAATGAAAGAATATGACGGACTGCAGCTTTGATGGTAGACTTTTGTTCTTTACTCTTTGCTGCAGTATTACCTATGCATAGACAGTATCCATAGTAGGTACCCTATATCTTTTCTCTCTAAATATAAGTTCTAACTAAACCGTGCACAACCTGAGTATACTCCATAGAAGGATCTAACATTAATATGATGCTACTAAGGGTTTAATATCCCTGCTAGGTGATGATTCAATATTGATCCTATAGCATCGAAACTCTACTAGATGATGACTTGATTTTGATGACCCCTGTACCCGTGAATGTAACATCGGGTGGTTGACCCTAGAATCGGGTGGCCGGTAGCGCCTGGAGTTCGAAATATATAAAGATAATAGTCTAGGAGTCAAGAGGAATGTCTGGTCCCTTTGTTATACTAGAGTTCTGATCTCAACCTGGGCTGCTCTGACAACCCAACAGAACTGTGACTTCCTACTATATGATTGGTTTGGCTCTTTAGAGCCTCATATGCATGGAGTAGTTACTTCTCTCTAGCCTCTCTGACACTGGAAAAAGGTGGGCCAGCGGAGTGCCAAGAGATTCCATGTTGCTGAGTGCTTACCTATGTACAATACAGTGAAGCTAATAAATGCGAAAGATCGGCCTTGGCTGAGAAGAAAAACTGGGATTACTGTGAGCCGGACAGTTGGCATCAGCCGATCTTATCAGTGTGAACAACCACTTTACTGGCGAAATGTCTCGCAAGCTAGCTAGTAGAAGCACTCATGGCTGCTGGACTTGTCGACTCCGAAAAAAGAAATGTGATGAAAATCACCCTTCGTGTTTCCGATGCACTTCTCTGCAGATAGCCTGCGATGGTTATGGGCCAAGGCCTTACTGGATGGACAGGGGAGATCTGCAGAGGGAGCAAGCTCGGTACAAGACGCATCTCATCGCCCAGATTAAATCGGCTATGCGAGAGAATGGATTACCCGGCACATCGCAAAACGGGGAACATGAATTAGACACTCTGGTTGCTAGAACCATCGCTACATCAGGCCATCCTCAAGCACACCCAACACAAGAAACTCTCCTGCGAAGTGGGCTTGCACCCGAACGCACCCTTCAACTTCTCGGCAGAGACGGGCATTTGCACACCTTCAGCGAGCCGGTATGGAGTGAAGCACTCAACAACGCCGATTTCTCGACGGAACTCTTCTACGATCAGCCAGTCCGCATGAGCTCATATAATCAGCCCTCCGCTGACGCTTCTGAGATACTAGCAACGAGTATATCGCCTCCCACTGAAGAAAGCAACGTGCGAGGTTCCATCGATGTCTCAAGATCAAATTCCTCATCCGAAGCAAACATGAGCGCATTGGATCTGTTCCGCGACCCGATATTGAGTGAATATTGCTCATCGGAGCTGTCTGGATACAGCAGTGAAGCGGACTGGTCGTTTTACGCGCAAAGGTTCTCGCGCTCAGGTTCCACAGATCTTGTTTCCCAACCGGCCGGACTCAACAATCCAATTTTGCACGGAGATGTGGAAGACATCTTATTCATGTATTACTTTGATCATGTTTTCTACATGCATTGTCCTTTTTACTTTCCTTCAAATAGGCAAGGGCGGGGTTGGCTGCTTTCAATCTTGAAGCGGGTTAACTCAGCCTATCATGCAGCTCTTGCTTTGAGCGAATATCACCACTCGACTTCAACGCAGCATGGCAGCGCTTATCCTGTCAGAACGCGAGGTGCATACTACGATCTGGCTCTCCAAGAATTGCAAACCAGCCTTCCACGACCCTCAGCGTGGACCGGAAACCGAGGTCTCCCCCACAATATCGAAGTCCTTACCACCATTCTTCACCTCTTGTTCTACGATGTACGCTCTTACTCTTCCGTAGTGCCATCTTCAGTGCTAATCATTCCATACAACAGTCATGCAGTGGTCGAAAACACAACTGGCAAGTACATCTTAACGGTGCGAATGCCCTACTTCCATCGCTTGTGCAAGCGCAGATGGGGTCAGCTACAGCAAGAAAACACCAAACAAAAGAACGTCAGGACAGGACAATTCCGCATCCTGATACTTCACTAAGCTTTTTGCTCGGTTTCTTTGTTCATTTGCACATTGTCACCTGTGCCTCAACTCGATCAGGCCAGTTTTTGATACCGGACCACAAGGTCCTGCTCGAGAGAGGCGAAATCAACTTGGCGGATTTGATAGGCTGCAGCAACTGGGTGGTGATCTTCATTTTTGAAATCTCATCCCTAGACAAGTGGAAAAAGGAAGAGGAGGATTCTCACAGATTGAGCCTCGTAGAGCTGACGAAACGTGGTTGTGAAATTGAGGAGCGCCTACTGAGCCGACTGGCTAGTATCGAGAACAGCCTTGCGCCAACAGCTCCGGTCGACGCTCACCTACTACCTGACTTTACCAAAACCATGATTACGAGGATATTTGCTCTCTCAGCTATCACCTACCTCCATGTAGTCATCTCCGGTGCTTATCCTGATATTCCAGATATCAAGTCAAGCGTTTCGAAAACGATTGACGCTCTTCGAAGTTTACCAGACCCAAAATTGTTACAACATGTGGTCTGGCCGTATTGTATCTCTGGATGCCTAGCGGCCGATGAGCAACAAAATGTTTTCCGAGAGCTTGTGTCCATGCCACCCGTAACGCATGGGACTTGTTTAGAGGCCTTGAGCATCATGGAAGAATGCTGGCGGTTCAGGAAAACGGAATCAGGCAGTCATGATTGGGCGTCTATCATGGAAAGACGTGGTCAGTATATTCTGCTGATTTGAATAGATCTAAAAACTAGAATTTCAGGCAGCAACAAAGAAAAGGAATCTACTGTATTTCGGTTTAGAAGGATATAAATCACTTTAAAGGAAGAGGCTACTAGATTTAGCTCCTGCTTCTTGTACGTCTGTTTATTATGTATCACATTATCGAAGGCAAAGTAATCATCATTAAGAGAGCAATCTATAGCTTGGGCTGCTGGGCTTGGGGTGTACATCATGAATACCTAGTAACACCAAGTTTGCATGATGATCCACGTAGCTGGCATGGCAAGCTCTGACTGGAGCTGAACGCACTTCAAAGGGGAGATTTATAGCAGTCACATTAAAAAGGTGAGGTACATAAACTAAACCATATATTCCTACACTAAAGGTTGACCTTCAAGCAGGGAGTGTGCTGAATGGCTCTAGATAACAGGTGCAGTCAGTTGCACTAACAAAAATTATCCCAGTTTCGCTGAGTTCCTATATATCCACTATGACAAGCCTAGCTAGCCCAAGCAGTCCCTCCCTGAGAATCTTATATGGATGGGATCAGTCTGCGCATCCAAAATCCTCCAACAATCACACTTGTGCCAAGCACTACAATGTTGACCAAGGAGATCTTCTCCAGAACCCCACCCTCTTCAATAACGCGGCCCACCTTGTGCACAGGTCGATTTAGTACAATGTCTTTGGAAGACCCTTCAGCTTCGTAGTCCCCATAGTTCACTTGCTCCATCAGCTCCTGGAATTCCAGCACCATGCCTGGCCAGAGATTAGTGATCCGCCCTGACTCAGTCTTGTACCAATTAGTGCATTGCGAGTTGTTCACGGCGAAGTCTTTAAGTCGATGTTGCAGCTTCGCATTGTACTCCTCGGTTTTTTCAGGCCGCGGCGTCAGGATCAGTGATCCTCCTTGCTTTCGGGCTTCCAGCACCGGCTTGATCAAGCCGTTGATATACCTGCTTTGGGCCTCGATGATCAGAATGAAGCTGTTATGGAGCAAGGCAGTGTTGGGTCCAAGTACGATTCCGAAATTGGGCATGTCGTCAGCGCAGGTGCCCTGGTAGGCCTGAGCGCCATCCTTCCACATCTCATGCAAGGCACGGCCGTTCCGGCCGAAGATCCTCATGGGATGCAGGAAGTCGGTGGCCCGAAAGCCGGTGGCCAACACGATGAGATCGTAGTCGGAGTCTGCATCCTCTGCCTGTCCCGCAGTGCCGATAAGACGTACAGTATGGTCATTGATGCTATGAATAGGTTTCGCCTCAAGCTCAACATTGGAACGGCTCAAAGCTGGGAAGAAGAAATCCGAAACAACCACCCGCTTACAGCCCACCGGATACTTGGGTGTTAGCTTTTCCCACAGCTCCGGCTGATTGGGCAGCTGCTCGTGCATCATGTCCAGAGCTGCTTGTTTCAGCTTTATGTTTTCCTCATGCTCGGCGAAGTTGTTAGACATGTATTCCGTTTCGTTGAGGTCCACATAACGTCTGCGCCAGTACCGCTGCCAGAAAGGGAAATAGCGGTAAAGGGTTTTCCTCAAATTGGAGATTTCGTAGTCCCCACGAGGTACGATCCAGTGAGGTGTTCTTTGGAAAACCGTCACCTTCTTCGCCACTTTTGCGAGCTCAGGTACGATCTGGACAGCACTACAACCTAAGCCGAGACAAACGGTCAGTCGGATGACAAATGCTTTTGCTATAATGGTCGACATACCACTTCCTACAACGGCGATTCTCCTATCCTTCAAGTCGTACGCCCAGTCCCATGCAGCACTGTGCATAATCTTCCCTTTGAAACTTTCCAAACCGTCGATTTCTGGCCATTTTGGTTGGCTTAGCTGGCCCACAGCGCTGACAAAAAAGTCACTAGAGATCGTGTAGTTGGAAGTGGCCTCGGCGTCTTTGGAGCCTTTGGCAACCGTCACGCTCGTGTTCCACTTCTTCAGCTCGTCATCCCAGGTCGCAGATTCGGCCGTGGAGCAGAACCGGATGTGCTCGTACAGCCCGTAGTCCTGCGCCACCCGGGTCAGGTAAGACAGAATTTCTCTCTGCCCTGGGAAATCTCGGCTCCAATTGCTGTTGGGGGCAAAGCTGTAGCTGTAGACAATGGACTGCAAGTCGACAGCGCAGCCCGGGTACGTGTTCGCGTGCCTATCAAGCATTGATTAGACATTCACCTGCATTACACGGAGGATCGCTAGTATTCCTCACCATGTCCCACCGATCCCGGCCGACTGCTCCAAAATGACAAAGTCTCGGCAGTGATTGCGTCTGATCAAATCAATGGCAACGCACATACCTCCAATGCCGGCTCCGACGATGACCACGGAGGTATTTGTGAACTGCTGTCCACTGCTCAACGAGAATTCTGGCCATGATTTTTCGAACGCCATGTTTGGTTCAAAGAAAGTTGATGAGCAACTTGCGCTTTTTCTCTTCTTGCTGCGGCAAGCTGGAGGCAGCAACGCTAGCCGCGCTGGCATAGGCAGCATATGTACCCATCACCCACGAAGCTTTGAATGCTCTGCGGACTGGGAGACGGTATAACAAGATCCTTAGCATGTCAGTGGGTAAGGTCCCGAGGCAGGGACCCTGGCCTCGGGCGGCAGAGCTAAGAAAGCACCTTGGAAGCGGCGGCCCAAAGTGGTGGCATGATGGCCACCAGAGATGCATGGATACTCTAACTCGCTAATTCTGTGGTGCATGCTAACTAACGTAACCCACGGCCGAGCCGCGAATACGACCGAACCGCGAATTTTTGCCGCAAATCATCCTATCTTTGAAGCTTTTCAACCACCAACGTCATTAATTAGACTATCTACTAGCTGAATATATGGCTATTTATTAGGGCAACTTCTTCTAGTATGTCCAATAGTCCAACATCCACTACAGGTTGGCGGAGCGCGCTGACGAGATATAGGTATAGGCTCATCAACCTGCTCATTAACCTGCTCATCAACCTGCTGAATACGGTCACGACCTCCCTGCACAGATATAAAGAGGTTATTCCCTAGATTAATACGCTTCCTTGCCTTCTTCTTCATTTTCCGCTCATTCTCAGCCCGTAGAACCTTGATTTCTTGTTGTAGAAGAAGGTTTGCATTCATTGCCATCTGCGCAGCCTTTTCAAGATGCTGAATATGTGATATCGGACTGCTAGAAAGTGTCCTTTTCTTCTGAAGACTTTTCTGTAGACTGCGGACCTTTTTATCAAGCTGGCGAGCATTCTGGGGTGTCTGAAAAGCAGAAGATATTGACCCTTCAATATCAATAAGAGGTGGTGTTGGCGTACGGAGTTGAAAGGTAATCTTAGCAAGGACCCGGTCTATATCAAGTGGATTAAGACCAGCTCCTGCGAAGCCATTGCATATATTCTGTTGAGTAAAGACTGCTTCACGTGCAGGAGGGTATAGATATAAGAAATCCTCTTTATCAATATGGTTGTTTCCAGCCATCATCATCTCCTCAACTAGTTTCCCATATGCGCGCTTAAGAGGCCCAAAAACCCCAACATCTAGGGGTTGGAGAAGATGAGATGTATGCGCAGGCATACAGAGACAGATAATTGCATTCCCTTTGCAAAAATCATCAAATTCAGCAGATAGATGGCTTGAATGGCCATCCA
Organism: Aspergillus fischeri NRRL 181; assembly: GCF_000149645.3. Classification (NCBI taxonomy): domain Eukaryota; kingdom Fungi; phylum Ascomycota; class Eurotiomycetes; order Eurotiales; family Aspergillaceae; genus Aspergillus; species Aspergillus fischeri. Next base: position 1,855,073 of record NW_001509764.1, read on the forward strand.
GAATAAGTAGCCTTTTTGCACCAGTTGAATATCGTCTTGAAAAGGGGTCGAATATGTGCTTCAGCCACTTAAGGCCAATCTCATCTATTGTCCAGCCATTAGTGCTATTGGTAAGCCTCCAGTCTGGAGGAAGATTAAGTTCTTGATACCAAGCAGCTGGGTGTTCCTTCCCTTTTAGGATAACTGCTGGTGGGATAGAGATCCCTTTTGAGCCCACACATTCAATGATTGTAACCCATTCGCGGTTTCCCTGGATAACTCTGCGAGGTCTCTCACTGCGTTCCACTGATGTAATAACCTTTGAAGTAGTACTGAGCCCCATTGCAAAGCCAGTCTCATCAAAGTTCCAGATATCATCTTTATGTATGCCATGCTCCTGGATAACTTCACGGACAGTCTCAAATCACTGTTTTATGACCTTAGGATCCTCCTGCTTTGCACGCTGGTATGTAATCCTCCGATTATATCTTGTACGTAGTTCAGGGCGTCTTCCAGTGAAGGAATAAGACCAGTTGATACCAAGGACTGCAGTAGGGTCCTGTGTGCGCTTGCGAAGTAGAATCTGCGCCATTCCACGCAGGAACTCTGGGCGAATTGAAAAGCCTCGTTTATCTGCATCTAGCAGTATCTTAACAAGGGATTCTTCTTCAATAGTAGTTAATTTATGGCCGTTAGCACGTGTTTCTGATCGTGGTTTGATGCCAGCAAGCCGTTCGCGAAGGGTAGTTTCAGGTACACCATATATCTGGGCAGCTTTCAATTTTGATTTAACTTTCTTCTCTTTCCAAGCAGTAATTGCCATTTGTAGACGGGCTTCCTTAGATAAAGGCATTTTGTATGGAGATAATAAAAAAATGACGCGTTGAAGAATGTTGATTTGGGAGAGCAGCAGGGGCAATAAAAAATTCGCGGTTCGGTCGTATTCGCGGCTCGGCCGTGGGTTACGTTAGCCCCTGGAGAAGCTTACTTAAGTACCCAGTGATGCGCTGGGCTAGAACATCTAATGATCCCCTAGAGCGGCAAATATATTACTGGATAATTAAGGGAGACTTGATACCTAGTTCTTACCTCCCGGGGTCTAATTTTTGGCGCTCACCTCGCTAGCTACTAAGTAGGCAATCTTCTCTTCCTTTGGGCAGTAGAGCTAAAACAACATTCCCAAGGAGAGATCGAAGTTCGCGGGCGGCAAGGCTAAACCAAAGTTGTCACAAACCAGTGTAGTAGTCAAAATGCAATGTGGTAGTATTAGAAGAAGTTGGGTACTCCAGCAGTATGCCAAAACAATAATCAATCTGCAGAGGGCAGTGCCATTTGTGAGTCTATACTTTACAAGTACCGCTAGTTACACAACAGTCCTACTCAGTATAGCTTTATACAGCCTCACACATTCCTCTCTCCACAAGCAATCCAGAGATGGTTAGTTTACTTATTTCGTCGTCTGCCGACGTAGACCCCAATGGCAATGGAGTATCCCCTACAGCCAAGGGAAAACCGCAACCGGGTGATTCCAGACAGAATGTATCTTCAAGAGAGAAGTTGCCTGTACGTGCTCTTCAATCACGAGCAGACAAGTCAATCGAGCATGATCTTGAGGACATAGAATGGCCTCAAGATATCAAGCTCAAGCCAGTGGTTCAATCTGCGTGGGCAATACTTCTGTCTTGGTATGGGGAGGCGACCGATACTGTCTTCGATGTTGCGTTGCCAGTATCAAGAGTCGAACAACTTCCTGGACCCAGAACCATAACTGTTTGTGTTCTGGTTGAAGGAGACATGACTCTGAGTGCATTACAACACCAAATGAGGTTATCTGAACTGCCGGGAGCCCGGACCACTCATCACATTGGCGAGGAGGCTGATCTGGGCTGGCAATCCCAATCATTGCTAATGGTGCAATCCGCCGTCGAAGCGGATGAGGCGCCCATCTTCGACGAAGGAATAGAGTTGAACACCTACGCCATCACTCTACAATGCGAAGTAAACGACACTTCACTGCGCTCGAAAATGGTCTTCGATTCGACTGCGCTCAGCGAGCAGGTCGCATTGCGAGTCGTCGACCACTTCGGCCACATATTGCGT